>NW_017295784.1:1196523-1210784 GCF_001594075.2 Trachymyrmex cornetzi
GTTTTATGGATCGGCCTTTGTATTACTTGCGAACGGGGGTAAAAGGTTCGAGCGCTAATATGAATGCATACCTAATGCCTGCTTTCACGGCGCGAGTATGAGTGGCAGTCGCCAATGCCGATGGCCCCGAGACGACGAAGGCTGCGCGCGTGTGAAAGCCCAGAACGGAATGCGAAGAGGGTTCTTACCGGTGCGCTTTAAGCGACGAATCAATTCGATTCTCATGTTTCGCGCTGTTCCACAAACGGAAGCGCGCGTCGACGACTCTTTTTAATTGGAGCGCCTAATGAGCGGACTTTTCTAATTACCACCGGTAAGCAGGCGACGCCGTGATTAATCTCTTTGCTAGTTTTAGATCATTTAATTGCCGCTTCGGCTCTCTCGCTTCAATTAGCGTCGAATGTGACGCGTACGCGCTAACGATCGAATCGTCAGAGCGAGCCGGACTTTTGAAATAAATCGGAGCCGAAAACCCAACGGCTGATTATATCCTCCGTTGGGTTTTCGGCGGAACTTTTGTTGATTCCTATCTGACGGAACGATCCGAGAAAATATATCTATATTTCTTATATTTGTAAAATCAAGATTATATCTTCATTTTTCGATTATACATTACATTAAATTGAATACTCCCCCTTAAATATGAATATGTGCGCCAACGCATACAGAAAGAACGGTTTTGCTGAACAATCTAAAAATTTGTCTATTATAGATACAGATATAAAAATAATTTTGTCGAGCCATTAAAATAATTATGAAGAACATTGATTACAATACTGTATACAAAAAGTTTTAACATTGTAGCAACCATTTTAAGCGTTCTACATAATTATTTTGATGGCCCAAGAAAATTATTTTTAGATCTATATCTAGTTAAACTTTTAGATATTTCAGCAAAATTATTTTTTCCGTGTAGATACAAATCTCTCGCATCAATTCTCAAGAAAATATAAAATACTAAATACTCCTTTATAAAATATAATTATTTACAATAATATTTCCCTTGATTTTAATAATAAACTTCTATTTCGTAATATCAAATAATTCAATTCAACAAAAATTCAATGAATTTCAGAAATGAAAAACGGCAGGACAAAAGTACAGTTGCGAAAAAAAGTGAAAACGAGAGGAAAGTCATCGCCGTGGTTCATTTGACCGGCGACTTATCAGGCATCTACTCCTCTCTCTACAATGAAAAAAAAATACATCTACACGTACGCACGTAAATACATACGCTGACAGAAATTTCTCGCTGGCCCTCTGCAGCTACTCGAAACTTCGTCCACGAACATCCCAAGGACTGACTCGTTGTAAATCCAATTAGCGCCTGTGGCTTTGAAGTGGTTTTCCCCACTCGAAGTTCCAGTTCCTATCATCGTTGCTCGCGATGTCAAGGGCTCCTTGGGAACAGTTTTTCATTTTAAATAATTTTCCTTTCGGTTGGACCATCCGCGTTCATCCGACAACTATCTTGCAGTTACGATATAACTTTTCTCAAGCCGGGTGTTCATCCGGATTTAACTTCAGTCGTCTTGTGATGATTGCTTCTTGCAAATAAGAGAGATTGTATAAAAAGAAAGCAAAGGTTTCGCTTTGGATTAACGTTAAAAATTAAAAACTGATGTAGAATGAACATCCCTACTGGCAAACCCTCGCATATATTTTGATAGATTGAAGATCGAGGAATAAATAAAGTTATTAACAAGAAGAGACAATTTGTGTAATCGGCTGTGATTTCTTGTTCGCTCTCAGCCAACTGAAACGATGTCCGTTTAGTATCCCGGCGTTTATATACGGCGGACTAATGCGCTTTGTTTTTTGGCGCCACATCGTGAGTGTCCGTTTCTTCATCTCGGCAATGCGCAGAACGGCTTTCCGAGACAGAGCGCACGAGACACGCGTATGCACGCATATATCAACGGCAACGAGGGGAGGCCTCAGACCCGTTCTTCACCGGTGATCCTCCGGCCGTGTGTTAACGAGCAATATGCGTCCGGTTCAACGTTTATATAGATCGTCGGTCGCGTCGACATCATCCGCGCGTTTCCCTCGCGCGAGTGTGTTTACACCCGTCGCGTCATCCGCGTCGCCGCGATCCATTTTCGGCGTCACCGTATCCTCTCCGTCCACCAGCAATACATTCAGAATACACGGGAAACACTTTTAAGGGACACACTAATCCCGACAGATGTAAAATGCACGTCGCGTGCGCCTGTGTGCTTTGTGTTACCCCAAATTTATCTTTAGCCCTATAGAACTCGACCAGAACTTGACGGAGTCGACTCAAAATTGCAACTTAATACAAGCTGAAGGGATCATCGATTTCTTGTCGACTGTTATTTAACAATATAATAGAATTTAGTAAGCTGCGGTACACCGCAACATTAGAATCTATATAATGGCCCGTATATATGACCATTTATCTTAATTGTCGATACTAGGAATCAATTATCTTTAACTCAACAATAACCGTCATGCGGCACGTATTTTTCTCCGATAGCACTATTTGTAATCATCTACATTTTAGCTACAATAAGTCAATCAAACACAATTATTGGTCAAAGTTACTTGTAAAACTTTACGAGCTAGTCAGTACATCAAGATTCTAAGCAATGATTAAATTTAAGTTATATAAAAATTATTAACGATACGTGTTTTCATAACTTTAGCGATGCTTTTCCGTTTCTTTTTCCACGCTAACGATCGTACGCAAGTTACATCCTTTCCCTCAAATGGTATTATTACTTACCTACCTCTACAACCAATCTCACACTCAGCAATAAAAAGACCCCACAGTATGATTACCGAAGGCCCGCGAATAAACTTGACGTTACTCGACGCGTCCGTGAAAGAAGGCGATTCCCACGTTGCGGAGTCGTGCAGTATGCGACAGACAAATCGTCGAGAGAATTATGTCCATGCGAGGGGAGACCCGGCGGAAGGGAGAACGCGGGGCGGCAGGGGTAGGAGGACGGGTAACGTCTTCAAGTTCATGGCTGCGTTTAAAACACCATCTGCAGGAACGGACGTAGCCTGCAGAGAGCCACTGCAGAGGAGACGAAGAAGGGGAGCTGCAAAGGAGGGAATGGGAAAGCTTGGGGGGAAATGGGGAGGTCGAGGGAGCAAGGGGGATTCTGCCTGATGCATTCTGACGCGTGATTATGGCACGGAGGTCAGAAAGGATCTATGCCTCACTGCACCTCCGCCATTACCGGGGCATGATCGCGTATCTTCGGGCCTGATTGCGAAAACTGGAAATTCGAGAGTGTCTTCCCTCGCTCGAACGATCCCGCGGATGTTTGCGCGCGCGTAAAGTGCGTGTGCATTTATGTGTGTACGCGTATGAAAAGTATGTACGTTTTTTCTTTCTTTTTCGTCGACTCCCTCTCGTTCTTCTTAAGCTTTTGTAGTCATATTTGAAAGGTTCTATGATAAAACGGAAGTATCCTATAATATTAAACATGCCATTAGCTCTTCTTCGACGCTTGCATTGTTAAATCTATAGTATCAAATTTAACCTACTTTAAGTTTCCACCGCTTTTACTCAATATATTGTTATTTTATATTAAAACAATGGTTAAATTTGACATTATACGGCTTCAAATTTAACCATTGTTTTGGTATAAAAGCGATATATTTTATACTTGAGTAAAAGCAGTGGCGACTTAAATTAGGTTAAATTTAACACTATCGATTTAACAGAATGCAATGAAGACATTTTTTATTTCACATATATATGTGAAAATTCAAAAAGTGTCACGACATTAATTTCTGTAATCTCTATTTATTGCATGTTGTAGATTCATACAAAAATGCACGCTTCCATTGTCCATCTGGATTCGGTACGGGGAAATTAACTGTTAATTAACGATTATTACAAGCACGTCGCGTAAGCAACGTAGTATCGTATGCAAAACTCAACTGGCCATTTACCAAAATAAAATCAACTCCGCTATCAAAGTGTTGATCGATCAATTAATTATAATCACTATGGTAGATTACTCGTAGCTGAAATATTTGATACGCAATTGTTACTATTGCGATCGGAAATTGACTCATCATTTACCGGGAAAGGATAAACTCGAGCGGGTGCGAACGACCGAGTAATTCGCGATAATTACGTTGATGCGGCACTTTTGAGAGTCGGCACGTTACGTTTCCGCCCGGCGGAATTCCGTATTTCATTTGCCTCTAGCAAACAGGATCCGCACTACCGTTGCGGTGGGACGGTGACCGTTCGATTCCATTTCTCTTTTTCTCCGCGCTTCACGTTCGGCTTTCGCCTTTTTTTACTTTTTTACACTCGTCACGTGAAAGGGAACGAGGCGAGAGCCGGGGCGCTGTTGTGGGGTGCGCGAAAGGGGTGAACCGCACCACGTGGTTGCCACGCGCGATGCACTGCGTGCACACGAAGGGTGATAGAGACCGCACAATTTGCACGCCACTCGATATTCTCAGAAGCGAAATTTTACAGAAATCATTTTTTTTAATTTTTTTTTTATTGGAATTACGAAACTCTTCGGAAACTCGTATTGCGTAAATACGTTGTCGAATGAATATTTTATCCTCGCGCTGTCACACCTTCCCTCCGTCCTCCCCTCCTGCGGAGAAACGTTGATACATATGGGAGAGTAAATAACATTATTTGAAAGATTACAAGCGTTAAATTTGTATATCGTCGAGTACAGCATTTACACTTGACTTATACTAAAATAATACATTACGCTGCACATTGCTAATGAATATGTGATACGGTCTCACTGTACGTATACACGCGGTATGTGTGTGTGTGTGTGTGTACATTAAATGTTTACATACGTATGTCACAATCTCTCTATCCTCACTGATCCTCCGCGCGCTATCGTGCACACTAGCGGTTAGAGGGAGTCAGCCACTTACGTTTAGCATGTAAACACGTTGTCTGCAAACATCACTTTTAGTTACCCCTTTAACTTGACGCATAGGCACAGGTGCACGCACGTTTTGGGGGTGTGCTGCGCGCTATTGTCTGTACGCGTATGCACGAATAATTTCTTTGATAAAAAAATTACAGTGCAAATATATAAATAAGGCTATATATATATATATATATATATATATATATATATACATATATATACACACACACAATTACAGTGTATAACTAGATGATTATTTTTAACATTCGCTGCATGGAAAGAACGATTTTGTTGAAGTGTCTAAAAATTTAATCAGATACAAGTCTAAAAATTTTTGTCAGACTTAAAGTAATTATACAAGATATTCAAGGTGATTGCTAGAATGTCAAAATTTTTTTGCAATACTGCTCGTAGGTATATTTGAATTATTTTAATGATCTAACGAAATTATTTTTAAATTTTTATTTATCTAAATTTTCAGATATTTTTGCAAAATAGTTCTTTCAGTGCAACGTACACAAAAAAATACTATTCTTAAATCAACCATAATATATTCATATATAAGCAAGAATATTATAATCTTGAAATAAATATGTGAGATGTAGGCAATTGAGAGCAAACGTAGTTAGATTTAGCGTACATATACTTCATAACTCAGTGATCAGTTTATAACATTTATTATTAATACGAACGTTTCGACTTCTTTTTAAGTCATTTTCAGCATATCCATTTAGTTTTTAATTAAATTGTTTCATTACTTGGTAGGTTGAGATGATTGACAATTCCAGTATTGAAAATAACCTCCTTAATCAGCTAAACCAAAATTTTAATATTTACATTTGTAATTATAATCTTGCTTCAAAGATATCAATCTTGATTTAATTAAATTTGTTTTGATGCAAGTATTACTTTGCACTTAATTCAAGACTTGCTCAATTAAAAATCTTATATCAATACAAATTCAATCAATTCAAGATTGATATCTTTGAAGCAAGATTATAATTACAAATGTAAATATTAAAATTTTGGATAATATTTTTGCTTATATATATGAATATATTATGGTTGATTTAAGAATAGTCTTTTTTCTGTGTATATTATATTATATTATTAAATGTTCTTGTACTTAAAAAATGACAGAATGATCATCATTTATCAGTTCTATTATTCTCTGTTCGTTTTTAGAAAGAGAGAAAGACAGCAAATGTTGAAAGATCATAGAAGCATAATTCAATTATCCGAAGGCATCTTACTCATCCGTACATAGCATCCATAAGCTTCACTGGCATCGATCAATCGGTGATGTAATAACGCGATAACGGCTGGCGAGCAGCATGCCGAATTACTTAGCACACGCGCGAATGCTAATCGCGGAAAATCATTCATTCCGCGGATCGGTCGATCGGCCGACTCGGTGGAATACTAATAGACGTCCTGGAGATTTACTGCCATTCTTATCTAATGTAGGCGCGTTAAAAACGACACATGTTGCCGGGAACGATCACGGAAAAGGAACAAATAAAAAAAAAAGAGAAAAGAAGAAAAATGAGACATTCGACGCGTCGAGATCGCGAAGTCGCCTGGTTACGTAAAACGCTGCCACGGACAGATGACACCGCGGTAAGAACGTCGAATTACGCGTTTCCTGCCTGACTGTCGGATTAATACGTACGTGTCCGATCGTTCGACGAATAAGTGAGTGAGCGCTTCCGAACTTGCGTATCGATTGCAGTCGTGCGCTTTGCAAGTCGTCGTTTTGAGGGACGACACTTCCCTTCAAGCCCGGATGTTTCTCGAGGATGTGTACGTTTTGCTACGTAATTGTCAACACCTGCACAAAAACGACTTCAGTTCTGAGTGACTCGCGCGATCGAATATATAGGATAAAATTTTCCTCTCTTTAGATCTCTTTTCAGGCTACTATTTTTTGCGAGCATGTCTATTTGTAAGTATACTATAAAAGATAAGGAGGTTGATCATCTGTGAAGGATCACGAGTGAATTGCAAATCGGTAGTCGTCAAACAGGCGTGATCTTAGTAACAGTGTAGTACGCCATCCCGTTCAAGGCTAAACGTGCTTTAGCTTCGCCTTAATTGGGTTTAACCGTTCTAAGCTATCCGCGTTTAAGACATACACAGGCGTCTGTAATACCTCAATTATTCTTGCCACATAGAGGCAACGTGTCATCTATGATTAACCATTGGAATACTGGTAACACGACATAAATCCCACATACGTACCTAAGATTAGATAAAAATTATTTAATATAAAAATATAGGTCGTCTTACATTACAATTAATAAATTGATCTAGTATTAATTATAATTGCTCTACCCGCTTTGGGAAAAATATACAAATTATATACATCCGTTAGAGAAGACAAGGAAGATCGAAAAGGCGCATCAGAAAATGTTTTTTTTTTATGTATCGAATAAACGTTCACCTTGACTATGTCTGCAAAGCGTGTTGTTAAATGCGTAATTGTTACTTAGAAGAAAAGATGCTCCGCGATTAGACGCTACGAATTGAGAGGGGTCACCTATCGAGAGAAGTATATAGTTGCCAGCTAGAGCACGGTCGGCGTTAGAGGAGAAGGTTACTAAAAGAGAAAGAGAGAGGGAAATGAGGGGTCAGAGGGGGATTAGCGCGCGAGCAATCGTGACAAATACGCGCATTGTATCGTGCGTGTGCTCTCTGTGTGCGTCCTACATAAACGTGTCTCGCGGTACGCGTGTACAGTCGACGGCGGTGAGAAAGAGACGGCGGCACATATAGGAGGTGGTAGAGGTGGATATAATATTATATCGAGAGTAGGCGTGGTTTAAAAAAGGGGGCGGTACCTGCGATACTCATTCTCTCGCTCTTTCCCACTCGCTCGTCACGCTCCCACCTCTCTCTGTTTTGCTCTATCCCTCTCCGTCGTCTTGCTATAATGCTCTCCTCCCCCCTCTCTCCTCCCTGTCGCTCTTTTTATCTCTGTCTCTCGGTGTATGCTATGGCATCGAACTCAGGACCGCGGATCGAGTCCTTTACCAACACATTCGGAGTACTTAAACTCCAAGCAGCATGCGGCACGTCTAACGAAGAAAAGAGAGCAGGGCATGTTTATAGATAGATGCAGTGGGGTAAGAGGGATACGCGGCTGCAACGAGGCGTGCGGTATCCGCTTGCTATATCATTGAGATTGTCTCTATCTCATCCTAATGTGTCTCTTATGTGTGCGTATGTGTATGTATATATGTGTATATGTGTGTGTGTGTGTGTATGTATGTGTGGCCTTCCTCATCTCCCATGTGCGTGCGCTGCGCTGGATGAAACATCCGACTCGATTCTTTAATCATGTACGAAACTACGTAGAACTTTCAGTTCTCGTTTTGTACGCGAAGATTTCTTCAATTTCTTGGCGAGGAACGATCGCGTATAGTGCCACCTTTCTTCCCGTCCGTTCGCGCATCCGCATTGTATCTGCATTGTATTCTCAAGAATGCGCGTCTCGCGCGTAAATATATATTGTGTATCGCGATGGATACTTACGTGCGGCAACGACGGTTACCGATACGTAAGTGTACGGTCGGATATAGGAATAGCGGATAGGAAGGTGGCGGCGAAGTGGAAGGGCCGCCGGAGACCTCCGACCAATGATATTCTACGGTTTTATCTCGATACGCTTATCTTTCGGTGCATGAACGTTTTATATCCGCGCTCGAGTGCGCGCTCCAACAGCCGCTGAAAATCTATTGACCGTGCGTGCGCGCACATGCAAGTTTCCCCCCCCCCCCGCCCCCTCGTAGGCGTACACCATGCGTTACTAAATTTTATAGTCTTTGCAATATTGTTATAGCTATATTATATATTCTATGCCATATTGCTATATACTACATTGCAAATATTTTAACCCTCGACTGTAGCAACGGGTCATTTGAAGAAATTTGGGACGATTGTACAATTAATACTATGCGAGTCTAAATTGTAGGTTAAAAAACTTTGAACCTTCTTCTACACTGAGAAGAAAATTTGGTAGTAGTTACTAAATATTAAGTGAAATAATTTTATAATTAAATGTTTTAGTTAATGTAACCAAAAACAATGTTATTTTCCTAAATATTTAATTAGTAATTATTATCAAACACTTGATTATATTATATGTTTGATAATACTTAATATTTCTAAATATTTTTAAAAAGTAAAATTTTTTTGTTATATTAACCGGACATTTGATTGAAATTATTTCACTCAATATCTGGTAGCTATTACTAGACTTTTTTTTCAGTGTATTAATCGCTGCACTGAAGAAAAGAGTCTGGTAATAGTTGGCAAATGTTGAGTGAAATAATTTCAATTAAATGTTCAGTTAATATTACCAAAAATAATTTTATTTTTCTAATTATTTAGTAATTATTACCAAACAATTGGTTATATTATTTTATGTTTGGTAATACTCACTTAAATATTTAGAATATTAAAATTATTTTTTGTTATATTAAGTAACATTTGATTGAAATTATTTTATTCGATACCTGGTAGCTAAGACTTTTTTTCAGGGTGTAAGGCAAAGGTCCACTTGCGTTCTGTATTCCAAACAGGACGCTTTAGAACATATAGATGTAGTTTTCATACTATAGTTGACAATTAAAAATGATAACAGTAACATAACAGAGTTGAATTGTAAAAATTGACTACCAACGAAATTTGAAAGATGAGATAGATACAATTTGGTTATTAATACCGCGTCAAAAATATTCAAAGCGAAACCTTCGCAGTATTATTGTTGGTATTGCTGCTGGCACATCAATATAGGTGCAGGTAGTAGGGAAGTCATGTTCTCTGGCTCAACACCATAATGATTTCGTTATGACGACGTACAGATCATGGCACCGGATAAAACTTGACGAGGTTCGACGAAATCGTAATTGATTCGGCGATATCAGTAAACATAAAGGATTACGATACTATCCTTTATTCGAAATGATGTCTGTTTTAACGACCGATGGATTTTATTGATGCCACTGATCGTTGAGATACACGTGCTCGGCTTTTCCGGACGCGAAATATCCCGTGCGCGATCTAATCGCGATCTGTTCAACCTCTCGTGCGCGAACAATTTTTGTGAATATCAAATATTTTGAAATCTTGTTGGTGCAAAAACACTAAAGGTTTTTGCAAAAACTCCGGCGTTATTAAAATACGCAGAATATCTCGTTATTTTACCGAGATATATTGCAACAATCATTAGCGAATTATAAAATAAGTGATATTAATATGAGATAGCACAATTTGTAATTTATACTATGAGTTCCTCATTATTACGACAAATATGTATATTCATCCAGTGAAAATACAAGGCAAAATTTTGGACATTAAAATATCAATAAAAATTTTTATCGCGTTATTATATTGTTTGCATTATATGATTACCTTAAAATATTTTAAAAATTGATATCGTATAATTTTATAAGTAGGTAGTCGTCAGACTGACAATGAGTCGATCGCGCAAGCACGAAACGCGACAATGGTATCGTTTAATGAACGATACTACTGACGCATTCGCTGTGGGTCGCCGGAAATATTACACATATTTTGTCACTAATAGCCGAGAACTTCCGTCCGGTTTACAATCGCAGTCCCAGTTTACATTCGGGGATGAACCAATGCAGTGTGTTGAGGGCATCAAAACAGAAGCTAGGCGCAGCCGAGACACTCGCTTGGGATCGCAGCGGGGGCTCCATAAAAATATTTTTAGACACGAGAGATTCTCTGATTTTTCTCTTTCTCTCTTTGTCTCTCTTTCTTTCACTTCTTTCCGTCGAGAAGCGCCGCGTGTAAAAAAAAAGGGAAGGCACAAGTCCCCACTGGGGTGGATGGAGAGGAAATGGCTTAGATGACGACGATCGGATTCGAGAGGAACATGTGCAGTCGATACATCTCAGCTGCAGCTCGCGTCAAGACGGTGCAATCCGAAGAATACGAGAAACCAATTTTCGGAGATGTCTGTCACCCCCTTTGATTTTTCTGGTGAAGTACCTTCACCAAGATTGAGACCATGTGCGTTGCGCGAGTTTTCTTGGTTCTCATTTTGCTTGTTCCATGATTTCGAAATACTCCTCGCTCGCGTCGCGACAGATGCCTATCGGATTATTTATGCAGTAGGTCCCGAAAATTGTAACGGAGTTTACTTTAACTTTCGTCATTATCGAGTTTCCCCATCAATTTTAATTACATAACATCTATATTTATTTAATAATTGTGAGAGTGCAAGAAAAAGAGATGGATAAATCTTGAATTAATATTTATATCAATTAATATTTTATCGGATTGGTGAGATTATAGAGAACAAAATTGTAAATCATTTAAAACACACATTAAAGTAATAATTTTGAAATTATATTTTGTTATGATTTTTTATTTATTGAAAATAAGGTGTAAGTGATTTACGGAACGAAGAAAGTCCCTCGATAGCTTTAAATGATAACTTATGACTCTACATAGGATTAACGTTATAATACATCCCAGCAACAAGTGATCCACGTGCGCCACGACGGAAGTTCGACCTCGTCGTTGTCGTAATACAAAGGCAAGCACGCTGGTATCGTGTCACAATAGTTAGGCTGGATGCCCTACAAGCCAAGTTCACCTTTTAACCACCCTCCCATTACCTTCAATTCCGCAGCATGTCCTTTTCATGCACTGTTTATGTACACTTCATCAACACGTGATAATAAAAATCTATTAAGTTCCTTTGGAATTTTATATTGGAAGAGTAAAGATATATACCTTGATGCAAATAGTCGAGACTTTCTTCCTGACATAGTTTTGAACAAATGAGTTTAACTGAAAAGTATCTACTATAAAATTGAACTTAGAAATTATTTTGCGTTTGTTGAACTTTGTTTGATAAATTAGTCTACTGATTTAATTTTCGTCTTGTAAATTTTTATTCTAAATCTAAATTTTTTTTATGGAAATGGTGTATACTCGAAACGCGTACAGTCCACTAAATCATCGAATTTTAACGATACACGAAGTTATAATCTTGAAGTTAGGTCTTGTTTGCCATCTGCTCACAGGCACACTTTTCCACCCTTCAGATCTCAGCCCAATAACTTTTGTTTACAATTTTCACGCGCAATTGCAAGCGAATGGTTGGAGTTCATAGATCGATTGTATATGGTATCGTCGACTACCGAGAAAACGAAAGGATCGCTCGTCAAACGTAGTAGATCGCTTTTGTATGAGAGCGCCGCAAGTGCCGAGTCACGCCTTGACAAACTGGGATGTCAAACAGATGTTTCGTGCCGACCTTTCTTTGGGTTTGTGAGAGAGCCTGACAGATATTCTCCTCTCTCTCTTTCTCTCTCCTCTCTCTTTCTTTCTGCTAGTAAACCATGCAGATCGTTTACCTTTCGGTACTCGAAGCTTGAACGCTGATCGTGCGGTTCAAGAAAGCGCGGTAGTGATTCGGAAATTGAATTGTATTTTTTTGGGGAAGCATTACATCTGCACGAAGTCACGCGAGAGTAAAGATCTTGAAAGAACCTGCATGACAAAGCGATATGATAAATTTGGGTCAGTCCTTCAGTTTGTGAAATTTCAGATAAAAATGATTTTTTGTAATGATCAGTTTACAACTATAAAACAAACAATAAATCGCTCGTTATCTTGCTTAGCAATAAATAGAATATTAGAATCGACAATAGTTACGAGCAAGTATATAAGGATAAAGATGTGTTTAAAGCTATATATTTTCTTAGAAATACATTGTGATTAACGTTTCGATTTCACGGAATCTTTTTCAAAATTTATATAACATCTAAATCATATACATGAGTAGTTTGATGATACATATAGTCAACCTTAGCATACTATCATTAAGAGACCAAAATGAAAAGAAAGATCTTCATATTACATTTCCTATGTGAGGATGCATTATGGGATGCACCGTTTTGATTTACGTTTTCAAAAACTCGGTAATAATCACAGTTAATCGTCAAACACAATCGGCAGAGCATTGAATAAAAAATTCCTAATATTTTCCGCGATGCGAATCTCCATGTTTTCCGCATAATTCGTCGTCCCGATTTAACGGCTGTGCAAAATTCGTCGCGTTGCGGGCCGGCACGCTTCCGAGGGCGAGATTTGCCTCGATTTGTGATTCTACGGTGAAAATGTTCCACCGGCGAATAAATCCGGGAACGAAAAACGTCGAAGTCCCGGCGGCGTATGATTGGCTGTCGGCCATCGGAATCGGACTGTTCGTTTGAGTTTGGTCATTTTGGTCGCTCGGTAAATAGAGATTTGACAGGCAACGTGTCGGGGTCAGCGTTGCACCTGACGCCGTCAGCGGTTTTCGCCCTCTTTCTCTTCCGCGCTTTTTCTCCGTTTTTTCTCTGTTTTTCATATTCTCTCTCTCTCTCTCTCTCTCTCTCTCTCTCTCTCTTGCTTTGGTCCCCTCCTCATCCTAAGGTGCTTCCACACCCCGATAACTTTCGCTGTTCGAATATTCGCCCAAGAACCAACGATATTTCTTATGGCCCGAAATAATCGCGAAGAATTAAACCGACCCACAGTGGGCCAGAAAAACTGGCCAAAAGTCGAGTTTTAAAATTTACTGTAAACAATATTTCATGTGTCATAAGAATACCTCAGAGAACATGTAAATGAACTGTATAATAAGGTTTTGGTAACAGGTTTTGAGGAATAGCCGCTTGATTACAAAATACAGGTGATAATTTCAGACTTATCTTTAAAATAAAAAACATTAAAACTATGAATATAAACTTTATAAATTAAATGTTTAAAAACCGTATTTGTTTTAAGAAGGTTATAAGGAGAATGCAATATGTTAAGAATTGCTTGAAATTTGGAACATAGCTTTATCTACAAAGCATGCTTTTATGTAAATTTTTTCAGATTTTTTAACCAGCGCATTTTTCTGTAAATTAATAACAAAATTCTGGATTTTATAATAGACTATCTCTCTTTCTCTTATAGGAGACTCGATTCTATGTATCTGTTTTCAACAAATATTAATATTTGAAAAGTTAAGAATCGAATAAATTTATGTTTAACATATAAAGTATATAGCATATTAAAAATATATTTGAAGATTAAAACAACTTTTACCATTCAGTTTAATAACAATAGTAAAAAATATAACCAAAGATGTGATACTTCTGCCATTGAAACTGTTTGATAGAGAAAATGTGGCAACGTTGTTTCATCATCGCGAATCAAGAATATCAGTTGAGTAGTCCCGTCAAAGTCTCACTACAAATGCTTCTAAGCATTTGATTTACTAATCACAGAAAAAAATTGTACTAAATGATTTGTCAAAGAACGCTTCAAAACATTTATAGCGTCACGTTA
>NW_017295784.1:1211051-1233731 GCF_001594075.2 Trachymyrmex cornetzi
CTCCATATTTCTTTTGTATTAGCATTCCTCTTTCACTGCCCGCCTCAGCCTTACAGCCTTCTTAAAAATAGACAAGTAATAATGCTATACATTTATTTACTCTAAATATTAGCACTACTTTCTGTGGCAGAGCTATTTACGCGAATATTTCTGATTTAAATAGATTATAACTTAACACAAATCCATCGTGCCGACCTGTGCAGCCTCGGAATTAATTTTTTTTGATACTGTTTTGTTCGTATGAATATGGTTGACGAGAACAAGTTGTTACTTTTTGCTACTTTTGCTCGTTACTAAAGATATGTATTTATTTTCCCACTAGGGTGAATGCACCGTCTGTGGCCATCTTAAGCATTTCTATAACTTTAAGAAAATTTTTTTTTAAATAATATATAAAAGAAGATACTATTTACTTAAATACATTGTTTAATGTCATTAGCTTTTAATATTAAAAAAAATTTTAGGGAAAAAAGCCAATATATAATGAAAAAATAAAATAGTTGTAAGAATTCCATTTTACACCATTTTTGGCCACCTATATACCTGTTGTGGCCATGTATGGTACTAATTTTGGCCACATATATATTTGTTGTGGCCATGTATAGTGCTAATTTCAGCCATTTAAAAGATTTAGCATTACAACAAGCTTGTTCAAAATAAAATGGATTGTAAATAACAAAAATGTAAAATTTCGTATACTACAATGTTTATTGGACAAAAATATAATTAATAATATAATATAATATATAATATAATATAATAATATAATATAATACAATAATATAATACAATAATATAATATTATATTATATTATAATAAAAAACCAAAATTGTCCACAACATTTAAGAAAAATCAACAGCAGAAAAGAGAAAATTATATTATATAATAATATATAATGTAATAATAATAATATAATATTATATTATATTATTATTATTATATTATATATTATTATATAATTTTCTTTTCTGCTGTTGATTTTTCTTAAATGTTGTGCACAATTTCGGTTTTTTCTTTATAGATTTATCAGACTTTATTTTTGGCATTTTAATCTAGAAATATATAACAATAAAATAACATTCGGTACTCAAAAAACTTCATAAGTTACATAGAATTTTAAAGATTAGCCTTTACTTTTAAGATTACTTTTTTTTATGTAAAATAGCCAAAATTAGTGCAATTGCAATATCAGTTCTGGCCACTTTATGGCCACAAGTGGAGAATGCGAAAAAACATGCTCGATTTTTGGCCAGCTTGTTTATTTGTAAAAAACAAATTAATTTTATAAGATTTCACCAATAGAATTAGTTTTTAAAAAAACTTAACCAATATACATATCATTTCTACTACACACAAGTATATACTGTTACGTTATCATTGAAAAATACATTAAATTCTACTCACCGCGTTTCAGGGATTCTTATCGTTTCTGATAAGATGACTGTGTCTTGAGTGTAGGTCTGTAGAAAATAATTATTTATAACATAAAAGAGGAAATGTGAGGTTATTTGTCACATTATTAAACAAGAGAAATAATTGCGACGTGCATTTGTCGCAATTGCCGCGCACTAGAGCCGACCATAAACTAGCATAACCTAATAAACAGCGAAGGTGGCCAAAATGGGCACAATGGTCACAAACGGTGCATTCACCCTACTACACAGTAGGCCAAAAGACTCGAATAAGTGACCAAAAATCCATTTACTCCAGAATTTTGATAAAATTATGAAAAATTATGGTCATGTACGGTTGTTCGGATCGCTGATTTCGAATCTGATGTCAGAATTGCACAATTCAAAATGGCGGATCCAAAATAGCAAACAATTTTCTATAATAATTGTCTAATTTTTATGAAATTCAGTAGTATATATCGATTTTTTAATTTTTTATTTTAAAATTTAAACGTAGTTAAACATTTTTGAAAATTGATTAATTAATTATTATTCAAACATAATTACAAATCTTCATCATACTGCTCTTCATTAATCAAATGACCATATCATGCAAACTTTCATAAAAATTTGTAAGGCCGCTTGAGTCATCCTCTTTCTCGGTCTCGTTTGATTGAGAAAAAGAATATATAATTGGTCGAACTTAGGAAAGTCAAGTAAGTGATAATTTTTACGAAAATTTACATGATACGGAGTTGACTAATGAAGAGCAGTGTGATGAAGGAGATTTGTAATTACGCTTGAATACTAATTAACCAGTTAAAAAAAATGTTATTTTAAAAAATATAAAAAAATAAAACTAAAATATAAAAAAAAATTAAAAAATAAAATACAAAAAAATTAAAAAATAAAATACAAAAAAAGTAAAAATAAAAAATAGCAAAATGGAGTCCGCCACGTCCTCAATTCGTGACTGTAGGTACGACAAAGAGCGGTAGTAATTTAAATTTACAAGTTGGAACTTTTTTCTCTAAATTTTATTAAATGTTCACTTTGAAGTTAACCATATTGGATCCGCCATCTGTAATTTTAAAAATTATAATGTCTAACTCGTAATCAACGATCCTGAGAAAAAGTTTTCATTAAAAATTTACTGGTTTTTGCATTTTCGGTTTGCCATTTTGGATCCGTTATTTTGAATTATGAAACACTGACATCAGATTCGAAATTAGTTTGTGATCCAAAAAACCGTTATATATTTAATTTCATAAAAATTAGACGATTATTATAGAAAATTGGCCGCCATTTTGGATCCATCATTTTAAATTTCTAAATTCTGAGTTCGGATTTGAAATTAGCGACTCCAAAAACCCCTGAACATCAAATTTAACAGCAATTGAAGCATTCTCATTCGCCATATTGGATCCGCCATTTTGAATTTCTAAATTTTGAGTTCGGATTCGAAATCAGTGACCACAAAAACCCTTAGATACCGAGTTTTATGCCAATCCATCAACATTTTGAATTTTGGCCAAGATTTCAGGTCGTCTGGTCCACTGTGCGACCGTAAGATTGTGCAAGAAAAAATATTCAATGCTGTCATTCATTAAAAAATTTTACAAAAGAGAATAATCATGCAATAAAAATATAACTTACCCACACGAGTACCTCTTTGTCCAGCAGCATTCCTCATATGATGTACACCTGTAACAAAGAAAATAGTTTCATAATTCCTTCGTAAAAGAAATTTCAATTATTAGAGATCTCAATATACTCGGACTTTTTTTTACGGAGAAACAATATTGATTTTACTAATATTTATAGGAGATCTTCAGAGTATAAAGAGCACTTTGAAATGAATTTTATCATATATTGAAAGATCCATAAGATTTATTACATAAATCTTCAACATTCCATGGATGGTCTTTTCTAGCTTTGCTGTCGATGTAATAACCAAAATTACAGTTATTTGACATCCCTGCGCATCTAATATTATGTTAAATAGAACGATATTAATTATCTCGCTAAACGTTATTTATGTACATGTATATGTAAGTTGGACGTGCGCGTGTGAGCGTGTATATATATGTGTACGTGTGCCAACGCGGCAAGAGCTATCATTACACATTGCATGACGTTACTCTGTCGTCAGTGGTGCATTAGGCAACCCCGGCACGAAATTCGTTTTATTAAGGAAACGTTGCACTTCTTTCTCGAGTGCAGCTGCAGCACCGCTAATTGCAAAACGCTTATCTTGCAATATCTTCGGTTGCCACGTTTGTGGCTGCGCGAATTCGGTTTGTAATCTCGCGAAGAAGCGTGCGTATTAGACGCTTATAGCGTAATCTGTAACATTACCCGCCGCTTATACATTTCTTTTTTATATTTTCATAAAATATAAAATATATTTTTATATATTTTATATCTTTTTATATAAAATACAAAATCGTATTTAAATTTTAAGAAAGCTAATCTCGCAAAAAGTATAAATACAATAAAAGCTAAGACGTAAAGTCATATTTTTAAATTTATTTCTATTTATTTTTATTAAGAATTTCTTTAAAAACTAACAATATATAAATTATTATAAAGCAAACGAATATTCATTTATTCCTTTAATTTTTTATTTAATTTTTATAATAATGAGATTATATTTAAAAAAGGACCAGAGATGTCATGAACCAACCAAAAGATAATCATTGCGTAATAAAATAAAACGGATGTTTATTTGAAATCGAAGTCGACCAAATGATTCTTTACGAGCTTTCTCCTGTCTCTCACAAGGATCGTTTTTCACGAGCCACCTTTAGACAATCATCACTCTGTCGTCCCTCATACCCTTACTAATGCCATCCTTGTCGTAGGTACACGCTCCGTACTGGCAATGCATACGAATACAATACTTGAGTGTGTTTACAGAGACAAGATCGACTGGCATGTTGTTTGATGTCGATTCGGTGTTTAGGTGTCACCATGCTCGTTAGATAAAGCTCTTAGGGTACCACCACCCACGCCGGAACACCTCAGTGTGCGTATGTTCCGCGAATTGAAGAAATAATCGTCGTGGAATCGATCGACAGAAATTAATTTTATATATCTGTGTTTTTTAGCACTTTAATTTATTAATATTTAAATAATTTTATTAATTTGACAGTTTTCGTCGATATAAGAACTAAAATTTGTTACATAATATTGTCATGAACACGTTTTAAAATAAAATTATGTTAAAATAAAGTCGGTCAAGAAAAATTTTAATAATTAAAATAAATTATTGTATTTCAATAATTTAAATCATTTTCATCTTTTTAATATTAACATATATATATATATTTCTTTTAAATATCATGTCAGATTAATCTAAATGCCTCTATTTTGTAACTCTTAACAACATTGTCACACCGTGAAATTGTTATTGCACAAGTATTATATATGATAAAAAAATTGCGTAGCAACAATAAAATGATACCGATATTATCGTTACACAATAAGAGCTTAATTTATCACATTTGTAATTTGTACACCGACAGAGGAATGTTCTGTGTGACCTGATATTGTGTCAATAGCAAAAGATTATTAGAGATTGATTTCGCAGCGGCTTCAAGACTGTGAAGTCGAGATCGAAGGTGTCGAATGCGCTTTACCGAGGAATAAAAACATTTTTAATCATAATACGCGCCGCGCTTTTACAGCGCGTGTTTTGTCTTTCTCATGGACCATATCGTATCGGGTTGGCTTATCAGCTTCGATACCACTATCGACTCGAATTGTTCTCAGTGCTGCGGCCACTACCGCTACCGGAAGTGCGGTATCGACAGTATTTGTACGGCCCCTATGCTCTCTCTATACATTACGCGTTGCTTCTCTATTGCGACTCAATTCTACTCTATCAAAGTCATAAAATATAATCCACATTTCAATCTTTTCGTATTTTACCTCTCATCATACAATTGAATCATGTATGCACTAGAGATAAGAAATCATTATCTGTAGAATAAGATCTTTATTTTGAGGATAAATTTTTAGATTGAAATAAAAATTTAATTAAAGTAATTGAAAATTTTAAACTGAAATTAAAATAGAAAATTTTGCGATCATCTTTACTAACTTCGTAAAATACTACAAGATTATGCCATCGCATTTGATACCATGTATAATTAAATTGTTATTTTCTATAGATTTAAAATTGTTAAAAATTGATTTTGACATATGCTCTGATTTTTACGAATACCTTTTTTTTCTGTATAGGAAAAACTTTTTTATCGATTTTGTACATA
This sequence comes from Trachymyrmex cornetzi, assembly GCF_001594075.2. Lineage (NCBI taxonomy): Eukaryota > Metazoa > Arthropoda > Insecta > Hymenoptera > Formicidae > Trachymyrmex > Trachymyrmex cornetzi. The sequence continues at coordinate 1,216,718 of NW_017295784.1, forward strand.
CTTTGGAGACGTATTATATGTTAAATTAAAAAATACATTCAAATAATTGTACTAATCTCAACGCATGGTTCAAGCAAAGCATCGGCATCGTGTTAATTTCATAATTTTGTGCTGCATGATGCGGAACTTAAGAACTTCGCTGCTAATTGAAATCAGACAAACAGGATTCCAAACGCAATCTACCCCTAACGATCGCATTCCTCGACTTCGCATTTATGTCGAGAACGAGGACAACTCCCTCCGTCTCGTCCTCGTTCTCGACAAACTTTTCACGACCATTTTCGATCCTCGTTCGAGCACGAGAGAAGGAACGCCGCGCTCATTATCCCCTCTCCCCCTGCCCACGTACGGTTCACACATCCGCTTCCGGCCGGGGATAATATAATAATCGGTCGACCGGCACAATACGTACGCGCATTATTTGCGACGATAGGTCAACGCGTGCGTACGTGCGCGCGCGCGCGCGCAAAAGTAAGACGAAAAGGAAAAAATAAAAGCGATAAAAAAGCACGAAGGAGAGATGGATTTGCGATTAAAGGCCAAGCAAGGAGGATGGAGGTCAGAAACCATGGATTATAGCGTGAGACACGAAACGGGGGCTCGTGAGAGCGATGGAGACGGAAGTACGCAGAGAAAGACAGACACAGAAAACGTGACACGGAGCTCGTTTACGTGTGGTAGAGGTGGAAGATCGAACGCGAGCACAACACGCAGGACGTCCGGACGTGTACATGTGAGCGGGGGCGGGGGCGGGGGCAATGATGAAAAAAAGCCCGTGTATTTGTTTAATTATCAACGGTACCGCATTAACTCGTTAATTGAGCGTCAGATGGCGAGCATTGTATCCGGCTGACACGCTTTGTATCCGCGCAATGCACATTCGTTGTATACGCACACGCGCTTCATCACACACAGGACTTACCGGTCACGTACTCACGTCTGTGTGTGTTTTATATGTGACATGTGAGAGTATAGTTATAGTCGTTTCTTCTTTTCTCTCATGTAGACGTCCGACTAGTGCCGTTTCTTGACGCGGTTTGTTTTTTTCTGTCATTCATTTCTTTACGTATGTACATGCTCGTACGTACGCACACGACTATGCTAGTGTGGGTGGACGAGCGCGCATATTTGTCACACATGTCCCACGTCCGGCGGGTTCGGCAGACAGCGGCGTTAATCGTATGCACAAATAATTAGAACAATGAGTGCGTGCCATTATTCGTGAACAAGGCACGCTTTGAGAGAAGCGTTCTTTCTCCCCCTTGTCGCTCTCCGTATCGCTTTCTCTTTTATCCTTTTTTTCTTTTTTATTTCACTGTGTACCCCAAGGTACGTCTCTGCGGAGTACACCGGGAGATCCCCTTTTGTCGATGCGATCCGCGGTATAAACGCAGAGAAGAGAAGCGGCTGTCTCTTTGGGGCGAAATGATCGGATAACTGCCCGAACTGTCTCGCACGCTCCGATTCTTTTTGCATTCTTCGGTCTTGCGATTTAAAAAAATGTATCCCGCACGCGGTTGTGAATAGGGCTTTTAGATTGCCCTACAGCTATATAGCCGTTTTCAATAACTGTTGGTACATTATAGGTATATATATGATTAAAATTAGTTGAAAATTTACATAAATGCTGTAATAACATAAAGCTTAATTAATGCCTTCATTTCTCCTAAATAATTAATAATTAATATTTGTTAAATTTTCTATTTTCTCTTGTTGTATGTATTGATAGTTGACCATTTTATCGTAGAGATTATGATAAAATAGTGTATTATCATGTAATATGGATAATTTATATATTAACATTTATCATAATATATATATATAACATAGATAACGAGAATTTACGAATATTAAATCTGTATTACATACACAAATTAACGTTGTGTTATCATTCTCATTATCAGGTTGTAGAAATCGATTACTATCATTCTAATAATCATAAGTATAATTATCTTTAGAAATAATCACATGATTGAAATGTGGAATAGACTACTACAGTGTGATTTTTCAGTCGAAACAACGATTTAAAACATTAAACGGTATTTAATAATATTAATAAAACAATGTCTTTTACTATGTAATATTACTCTAAAATTATAATATCTACATAAAATTACCATCATTGTACATGTTGTTTTATTACAGGTTTGACAATTAAATAACTATTTATTATATCGCGTGCAGGACAGGTGTTTGCTATTTTTCAGTTTTGTAATGTTCTATCACGCACCAATAATAATGTAAAATAACAATTAACCTCAGTAATATACGTCGTTTGCTCTGATTATAAATCAACTTGTTCTCGCTTGATTCTGAACCTTGATTGGTGCCACCGCGCCGTATCGGACTTGTTTGTTGCTTTAAGCTTTAAGGGTGCTTAGAAAGAGGGGTTGCGGCACGGCAAAATCAGGAAAGGAGGCAGGGACAAGGGAATGAGGGAGGGATGGTTGGAGAGGCGGCAAGCATATTGGTATTGAGTGCCGCCAGCTGACGATACTGAATTTAATTTAATGGAACGCCGTGACGCGAAATGGGACTTGCACTCGATATTTATTATATGGCGGTGCATTAATTACCGCGGCCCTATATTCTTCGGGTACTTCTGCCGCCGGTACGGCGTTGGCTTTCCTTTATCTTCCGTTAATAATAGTAATGATAACGAGTCTAATAATAATTGGATCCCGCAGATCATTAGCGGATTTCCATCGTCGACTTAATAAATTAGGTATTCATTGCGTATCCATCGTGCAACCGGACACGAAAGAAACAAGTTTAATTAATCTCAATGTAAAATGTATTTTTGATAAGACGGAGGACACAATTTGACGATTGCATTATTTATTCCATAAAATAGGATTTCCATAAAATAGGTTAATCGGCATCTTATATAACTCTCAATCTAATTCGTCAAGAGCCTTTTGAATAGTGATTGTTTAATATCGTATAAAAAGAATGAGAAGGATATATCAATTGAACGATGAATTAATGATAAAACTAATAATAATTCAATCCTATTATGCACAAACGCAAGATATAAGGGTAACAAGAATTTTTAACAATATTATATCCAAAGAATCACATGACAAATCCAAATCGATCACATAATATTATTTCTAATTTTTTGTTATATGTACATGTCATGAACAACATGCGATGTTCTCAACATTACACAAATACATGAAGACAAGTCTTCTCACTTCGTCACAAATTAGACGCTCACGGGTCCGAGTTTAAAATAATTAAAACGTTCTGGACAAAAGACAAAAGCGGGTTACCTACCCATCAAGCTCCGCGATGATATAAGGGTAGAGAGAAGGAAGGAAGCGAAAGGGTGAGTCGGGGCGAGGCCGTGGAGAGAGGTGTGGGACTGGCTCTAGAAGAGGTTTGATAGGCGAGCGAAGAAAAACACAGACTTGATCAAAGTGAAATACGCATTGCCAGCCATGTGGGTAATTATCCTGGACCTTTGCATTAACCCCTTCTTCCTTCCCTCTCTCGTCGAGTAAGCCACCCCCAGCGTCCATCGCGTTCCTCTCTCACACCCTACGGATTTTCCTACCTTCACACATAGCCGGAGATCCACCTCGGGATTCTGCCATCCCACGCCTGCATTCCTCTTATTCTCCGTGCTAACTTGGATTCGTTTTCAGTGTACTTTCAGTAGCGTATCACGCTCGTTCCAGGCGCACGCATACGAGCCCAGGTGATTACGATTAATTCTATCTACCGCTGGAATTATAATGAAACCTTAAAACGAAGTCCGGTGATACAGGCGCGGCTGGAATATTTCTCTGGGGTAATTCTCACATAATCAGGATGAAGAATATTCTTCTGAAGATCCGAACGTTCGCGAATTATATATTTTGCGTATCTTTGCCGTCAGGATATGGATTAGCTCAAAGATGGCACATGCAATTAATTAAATATAAATATAAAAACAAATTATAAGCAATATCGATTTAATTAAGTTATTGATTGTATTCAATTAACCTTTGTGATAATTTCATTGGAATTTTTGCATCGTATAAAATCCGATTAAGTAGTATTTATAGTTATTACCGACGCGCGCGTCCTATATCGCAGCAAGTAGATTACTGCCTCCTAAATATTTTTCAAGTGATGTGTTTTTAAACAATCGTAATTTGCACAGATTCGTAATACCTGGAAAATCGCTTTTTTCACCTGAGCGCATAGTGCTAGCTACACATTCTCAGATCTTCTATAATTCTGATAGCACATTAAAAGCGTCGTAATCAATTGCCACAAAATAATGCGCCCGCGTGCACGTATTCGCATACTTACACATGTGTATATGCATTGCATCCAGCACGACGAGAAGGTAGCGCGAACACGAATGCCGAGATAGGCACTGCAGATGAGAAAAATAATTTAATTAATCTGATTGAGAATGTTAATGCCTGCCTCGCAAAATAATATCTAAATGAATTAATACCAGCCGTCGGGCACGGTGAAAGAGGGGGTTGCCCAAAGGAAGGACGGCAAGAGCGGCATGGAACGGAGGAAAAACGGGCTGCTAAGGGTAGAAGGGAGGAAGAGCTGAAGTAGTAGGAGAGAAGGGAAAGAGTGAAGGATCGACTCCAGTTGGATGCAGGATGAACAGACACAGAACTCACTTGGCACAGCAAAGCAGAGTACGCGAGAGCGACGGAGAACGAGAGAGAAAGAGAGAGGAGAGAGAGAGAGAGAGAGGCGCTAATTAGCTAAGTAAAGCCGGCGCATTATCGCTTATTTTCAACCCTCTCCAGCTACCCCACTCCCCTCCATCCACAACGAAAATGGCAAGTTTCTCTTCGCCCCGTACGTAACTTTGCCCGTATAGAATATCGCGTTGCAATTCGAATTTCCAACCCCTTCTTTCCCTTCTACCTTACCATCAGATCATCCACCGTTCTCTCTGTCCCGCTTTGGGGTGGCACCATCCCCTGACTTCCTTTTACTTCTAGCTAAATCTCTCCCTTTTGACTTTCCTCTTCTACGTCGGGTTTTTTTCCCGATTCAAAACAGCGATCAGCAGTAGAGATCGACAGATAGTTTTATGATGCCTCCGTTGAATACAAGAGTGTCTATACGAAGCATGCACTCGATGGACTGAGGTATCGCAAAGATCTGCATTTCTCTTCCACTCTGGAATTCATCGTTTACCTGTAGACGATGTGTATCATGTATGAAAATTAAATAGGAAATTTGGCAATAATTAAAATTTGTTAAAGTTTATATATGGATACTGTTGTAACTGTTATGAAAAAACTGACTGTAATGTAAATGAAATGGTTTACCAAAAAAACTTTACCAAAAAAAAATTTTTTAATGAAATATTATAAAATTATAAAGTAACAAAATTAACACTTCAAATAATAATAAAAAATTTATTTTTGGTTGTAGCACTTGCTAGAAATATTTCGAAGTTGTTAAAATATTCCGATGAAAATATCGGATTAAATGTATTTCCATACCTAACAGGATACGAGCAGGATGGGAGGTAAAACAAATCGCACATGCAAAAAAATAGTAAACGCCTAGAATGACAAGTATCTACCGTTCGTCCTTTCGGATATTCGCTCTTTTTACCACTCGTCAATCGGAAAAATGAAACACAGCTGTGAATGCAATAATTCCATTCCACATACCAATCGCGCGAGAACGCACAGTGTAATTAACTCCCATTCAATTACATTTAACAATTTTGCTCGCCTGTATCTGAGAGCATCCTTATTTTTACATGTGTTACGATTCTATGACAGCGAGCGCAACATATATATAAAATGATAAATTCATAACTATGACATAAATGATTGAGAGAGAGAGAGAGAGAGAGAGAGAGAGGAGAGAGAAAGGTGATGGAAAAAGGAAATGATTTTTCAAGGAATAGATTTTTAATGATTGATAAAGATAATTAACCGAGTTCCCTGCCATTGCTTTCCTCCTTCTATCTATCTTCCCTCTCTTGCTTGGCCGTAAAGCTTGGCAATCCTTTGATTCGAACCCCAGAGTTTCGCTCTTCAGCCCTATTACCACCCTCGTCGTCAGCGGCGTCCACAGCTTTGAAATCCCGATGGTAGAAACGATTTTCAGCTCCGTACTTCCTTTTCTGTCCGTTCTTTCTCCTTATAGCTTTATAGACGTCTCTATATCTGTACGCTTTTATCATCCGCCGCGTTTCTTTCGCGATACGAAAATCCAAGTCGCGCCGCGTCTCAGGAATTGCTCGATAAATAGCCTTCGAAGCCTGTTATGGCTTGATCGTTGCTTGGAAATTATGATAGCGTACCATTTCATCGATCCTTTCTATTAGTTTTTGTTTTCATACTTCTCTTTTTATTAGATCGCGGCTGATTAATAGTTCCGTAACATCACAGCGATCTGGCGGTAGACTAGGGCGACAAATGTGAGCAGCGGGTTCCGTGAAAGTTCGTCGACAATTATCTCCGTAATTGTCGCGAACGAGCGCGGTTAAATGGAAAGCGCGTGGTCGTTTCGAAACTTTACGGATTCGACGCTCTTTCTCTGATCACAAGACCTTATTTCTCCATATGAGGAAAATCTTTCTTCAAGTATTACATGTATTTTCCGGTTACCGATTTTAACAGAAAAATGGAATCAAAGCTATTCCACGCTACGAGTTCCAATGGAGGGCGAAGCACTCATCGAGAGTATTTTATCTCGACGCAGCTACGCATTCGATACGTCGCGACGCGTAACTGAGGTGGGAAAGCCTGGAAAAAAAACTGTCTCTCCCAAGAGACAGGCTGATTACCGAGAACAAGATCGTTTTCCAGTAACCCTTTACCGTTTGTTGTTACCTTTTCTCTTGCGCCCCCTCCCTTTTCCTTGCCCATTTCGATACCCACGAGCGTCGAAATAAAAAACCGCGGCGAACTTCGTTCGCTATCCCCTTAACCCTTTTCATTCACCGATACGCCGCCGTCCCTTCGCATGGCGTCCACAATGAACGGGTAATAATTTAAAACATGGATAAAATCGATAGAAGACCCCCGCGTGTCCTTCTTCCAACACACCCTCGCTTTTCTCAACAGACTACCCCCTATCCCTAATACCGCATCGATTTGCGTGTCGTGTGCGAGTTCAATGCTTTCGATTACACCCTTGCAGGTGTACGTGCGATATTTGTTCGACACGTGCGATGTCGATCTCTCTTCACACTTGTAGTTTCTTGGAAATTGTCAGGATATTACTTATGACTAAGAACGGAATGTATAATATTCTTACTAAGTTTAAAAAAAAATTTTTACCTTCAGTATTATTTTTACTTAAATAAGTGCATATATGTAAGTAAGTATGCATATATCAAGAACACGAACAATGTTAAGTAATAAAAGTAGAGTGATCATTTGATTCAGTTGATTCGATCTATGGATACAAACATGCAAAATTAACGATTCTTTGTTCGCGATAGTCTCCCTGTATGATTAACGTACTTAAATAGTTCAGTATAGCAGACATGTGAAAGTTATTTATGAACTTTCATTATAAATGGATAAAAAACGATGGGCTTTATTCATCGATTATAAAAAATTTCATTCTAATTGATATATCTTAAAAATGATACTATAGCTTATACTCTATCTCTCTCTCTCTCTTTCTCTTTTTGGATATTACTTATTTAAAATGTCTTTTCATCCATTACATATGTTGACGATCGATATATTAATTCAGCTTAATATTTCGTTAGATAATAAAAAATCCGATAAATTTCTTCTTGGTTTTGATATTTCAATAAAATGCAAATACACTTTGCGACATAATGCAACTCAGTATTGATTTAAAGCGTAAGAGTGTCACGATAATATTAGCTATCATATAAAACGAAATCAGCGGAACATACGATCAAGAATAGATATTGTAATTCTTTTGCGTATCTCAACAATGACGTTTTGTTATCGAAACTGTTATAAATCGTGCCCTGACATCTTTAGTTCGCAATTGCGTCTAATGGAAAAAAAAAGATCTCGTCTACGTCAATACTGAAGATTTTATCTTGACCGGTAATAAATCAATTCCACGAACGAGTCATCGAATACAGTCAACAGTGATTTAAAGGAAAATTATTTTTATAGAAATGAAAGAAATATATGAAATTCCTGACGAAACAAAAATAGTTTGGAAGAAAATTAGCCTCTAATCTGATAAAATTACGCGATAGAATTATATACGAGCAGACATGCCCAATGGATAAGATTATGCGAATTTAGATATTTGATCATTCATTAGACTCTAATGAATGATCAAATATCTAAATTCACATAACCTTATCCATTGGGCATGTCTGCTCGTATATAATTCTACCGCGTAATTTTATCACAAACACAATACATAATGGGAGAAATGATTTGCTACGCAATGTGGCTATAACTGGGTTGATAACGTAAGATTGAATTGGGAAATTATATGGTACTGTAACTAGCGATTTCGCGACATCGCGGCCCAGGCAATCGCCTTGTAATTTATCCGGCGCGCGTAATGACGAGCGAATGAACAAAATTTCCTTCAGCAAGACGCCCAGTGGGCCGGGTGATTTCAATCGTAACATTTCCAATCGTAATCTTCGCCGCGGCGGTGCTCTAAGCTCTTCGGGAGAATTCAATGCGGAGAAATTAAGGGAATTGAATTAACCACGACGGCAGTTTTCATTATCGGGAAAATTGGCAATTTTCCACTGTTAGGCGCGTAACGCCCGTTCTTACGCGGCCGGGTAGGTAATCGTCACGGAAACTCCTACGGGGAATTCCCGATCTCTCCGGTTAATTAGTATTATCCGTACGAATGAATTTTAATATGATCTGTTATGGTGAGCGGCGTATAGATGCTGGCCACGGCGTGGCGATCGAATTAATTCGCTTTTTGAACCGTTTTCTCTTTCGCGAGATAAAACAGCCCAACGGGGACAGTACAATGTTAATAAAGTCGCTGACGATTTTATTAAAATATTTCCATCGACTTCTGCACCGCGTTGCAATCACGAAACTTGATGCGTTTCGTTATATGTTATCTATGTGCGGAAATCCGATCGTTTTAACCGCGGTAATACGGTTAAATTATTTAAACACTTTCAAGATACGATATGCAATTCTTGTCCCATCAAATGTGCATGTAATTGCCCGTACTAATAAATCAATATAATTAATTCGCCGATAATAAAGCTTGCAGCACAATTAATTCGACTCTATCGAAGCAACGCGATCTTTTTTTTTACGAGCTTCAAAGTCAGCGAGTCAGCAATTACTTTTTATTATCGACTACCGGAATTCTAACTAATTGCGAGACAATTCGAATCGACGCGGCCGAATCCTCCCGCCGATCAGCACATACGTCGACTCGCTTGTCAGCGTTAGTCATCGCTATAATTAGGCCTATTTGCGACGTTATATATGATTCGTTCCGAGAATCAGCCTTCCGATAGATTTCACGATGCCGCGAAATTACGCGGCGCCATCGAGAAGAAATCGAGCACTGACTAACACCACGGTGCTGGAGTTTTCGAATCGAGAATCGTCGACGCTCGATGAGTCACGAGGCAGCTCGTCTTTCATTTCTAGCCGAATTCACGAATTCGACGCAGCTTTGATCTTCGACGTAAACGCCTCTCAAAGAATACAAATCGAACGCTTAACATTTCAGAAAGTATTTTCGTAACGTTGATGCGAAACGATTCACATTATTTAGGAACAAAAGCCTTAGAAGCAAAAAGCTATTATCTGAAAACGTTAAAACTTTTGTGACGTATTATTATATATACTATATAGAGTTGTATATTTGTACAATCGCTGTGATTGCTACTGTAACGCAATTTATCTTTCACGAGTGGGAAGAGGAACTCCTCGTCCGAGGAAAGCCAGGAATGAATTTCCAATCGGGTATTTCTGTACAACGTTTCAGTCACGCTCGTCGGATTGACAAACACCTGGTCAGATAGACGCCGCTTTGCTCCGGGAATTGAATTTTGGTTATGGGTCAACGACGCTTCTAAATTTGCGATATATCTCATCATCAAAATGTGTAACATCAAAATAGATTAAAATATATAATACAAGCAAGCGTTATGCTTCATGGCCATTTCACATGGCGATTCGTCGAATGTAGAAGCAGAATTTCCTGTTTATATATACCTTATTATATCGTAACTCTGGAATAGTTGGTATATCTTGCGTGGTCTCATATCTTGAACGATACATTCAATACCTATAATATCGACGCATTCATCGACGTCACCAAAATGTACGTATCAGCGTGATTTCTCGATTCGCCCGTCGACTCTCCTGAATCGGCGATGGAGGCTCGCACCGTCGCCCTTCTACTTACGAATCACCTGTACTCGTCGGCACAAATCTGTCAGTGTATATCGGCATGCACTCATGCGCCTGGAGTTTGACGTACCAGTCAAGAGCAAGCGCGGCTTCCATCCGCCAGTATCGCAGGCACCCTCAGTCGTCGTCCCTCCCCCGATATATATACATCTATACGTGTATATGTATACAATACACAGACACGCGTACGTATATCTGGCGCAAGTTCTGATTAGACGTAGAATTAATGATTCGAAAATCAATACAGGGCCGTCCTCCCGAGAGTATTAAGACACCGTGGGGGATGCCATCCAAAGACAGAGCGTGATAGAGAGAAGGGGGTGAAAGGATGCTTGCGAGCGGTGCGGAAGGGATGTGAAGGTGTTGGATGGGTGCTAGTGGAAGCGCGGGGTAGCAGGGGAGAGAGCTTGATAGAGCGAAGGTTGGGGTTATGGTGGTGGTGACGATGGTAGTATATCCGCTAGACGAGCAGGGGGGTAGAGAGGGGTGTGGACGGGTTAGGTGGTGGAAGAAGGGTGCGCGGGCTCCTCGTTCCGGGATCTACTATTTTGTCACCAAACCCTTCCTCGCCCTTTGATAACTAATTAGTGTTTTACCTCCCTCTCTCTTTACCCTTTCCACGCTTAGCTGGGGGCCTCTTTTATCGTCCCAATCAGGGGACGTCCTGGGAGGAACCCCTTTTCATGCAGGAGGCGCATCGACGTTTCCAAGCCTCCCGAAAAGATGAGAATCAAAGGATTTCCAGGGCGAAGCGTCAAAAGTGCGGAGGAAGAAGGGGTTTGAGGGGGAAGTTCAGATAGGTAACGAGCGAACGAAATGAGAAGGGGGTTGGCGTAAGGAGGGAAGACGTTTATTAACCTGTTAAGACTCGATTTATTTTTCTTTATTTCTCCTGGGGTATTATAAAGTTTGATTACGCAGTGATGGCGTGATTACTCTTCGCATTTTAATTCCAAGATTGAGCGAGTGCTCAATTATAGGCATCACTGTATGACGTTGTTAAACTCTAAATACACTTAATTGAAGAAATCAGCTATAGGAAAGCAAGAAATCTAATATTGTCTTAATAATCAATAATGTTATGGAGGAGGTGCTGCAATTCTTATTACATAAATTGTAATAATAATTATAGATATATTAATAATATAGGTATTACGACAAGTATTATGATTTATATAGGAATGTCATTTCATTGAGAAAAAGAACGAGAGCAGTTTTAGAAAATATTAATAATTTTATGAGAAATTAAAAAGCCTGCTGCATTTTAATCATATCTCCGACATCGTTTCTCGCGCGTTAACTCTGATTCGAGCTTCGCTCGCGATTGTGCCTGGTGCTTTTTTTTGCGAAAGAAGAGAAGTTAGCGAGTTAACCGATCGACCGCACGTGTAGTCAGGAAAACACTCGAGGCTCGTGCCGTACAGAAACGAATTTCGCTCCGAACAATGGAGGATTCGATATACGGCGCGGCGGAATCAGGTAAAGGGATGGTGAATACAGGGCCGCGGGGGCAAGGGTAGATGGGAAAGGGAAAGAGAGAGAGAAAGCGTGGGGAGGGGGGGATGGGACGATTGTTGAAATTTGCATGAATCGATCACGATTGTTTGGCCGCGGAATGAGCACGCCACCACAGGAGAAATAATTCGCAATCCGTGTGCAGGCCGAGCAATCGAGTTACCGTTTGCCATTTCGATTCTGCTCGGTCCAACGGACGACAATGGCCCTCCGCCAAAAGCGAATCATCTTTGTGATCTGTCCTGAGCCGACTGATCGTGGTTGCTGGTTGTTCAGATGCTTATGCTGCTTTTTACACTGTATTCTATTTTTTCCTTGTTTTTGTTCGATCACAGGGGAGACTATGTTGTTCTTGGAGATTCCGCGTTAATACGATTCTCTCGAGTCGTAGAATTTATTTTTCGTTTGATAAATTATCAAACAAAATAAGAAATAATCAACTGATACCATGTGTAAATAAATGGTAAATTTACGATAATTTGTTTTACAAAAAAATATATAGATAGTATAATGCCAGATAAGATCATATAAGAGTCATATAATGCTAGATAAGATCATATAAGGCGCGAAAATTAAAGCGCAGAGTTAATAAATTAAAAATAGCGAGTTTAATGAAAATAAAAAATATATGGTATATAATTTTAGCTTCTTTATATTTAAAACGACACGTCTTGCTCTTTTAATTGTGCGCTATTTGATCGTACGAATGGCAACCAACATAAAACAATATTCAAATACATTATCATCGGACATGCACTTGTTATCATCGCAAATTGGCATATTTATAGATTCCACGGGTTATTACAGCATATACAATTATCAATCCCGGTAATTTTATGCGCGTATTGTCCGATATCATTCCACTCACATTGCCTAAGCTCTTGATGAATAAAAAATACGCATAAAATATTATCGTCAATATGGTAGCGTAGCTGGTCGCGTGTTTGACAGACCGATTACGCACAATTAAAAAGCTGATTAACGCAGAGCCACAGTTCACGAACAATCGTCTCCGATCCGTATTGAAGTCGATGCTTGGTAATATGACGCGTGAGTAAATGTATGCGAATAATACATGTGTGTATATGTGTGTGTGCAGATATACATTTCGCGAGCGGGAGACAGTAGGTTACTTTTAGTGCACGAGGATTGGTACCTGAGCGAGCACAATACGGGCTATATTTTTATGGGGCCGCCGTGGGGGTCTAATGGCACCCTGCGGGTGGAGAGACAGGGAGGTGAAATAAAAAAAAGCGCGAGCGTGCGCGCGTGAGAGGAAAAGCGAGAATGAGGGAGTGAGAGGGAAGGTCATGGGAGGTGAGGTGTGGGTGAAAAAAAGAAAAACAGGGATTTGGTATAGACGTCATTGTTTCCGTTCGGCACCCTTCTCACTCCTCTTTTCTCCGCGTTCGCCCCCGTGCCAAAAGTCCCCCGCCCGCTACGGCGTGCCGCCCCGGCCGAAAACTACCCCTTACAACGGGGTGCCTGCCATTCAAGCTACTTTTTCATCTCTCCTCTGTTTCTCTTCCCGCGTTCTTCCACACATAGATTACAATATTACCACCTACCCCTCTTTCAGGCTTGCTCACCCACCCCTTCTTCTGCCGTATCTCTCCCTCTTTTTCGCAGCGACCGACGCCGCCGTGGCGGTACGCGTCCTCTGATATATACGTGCACTTCTGATCATAACATAAATTTTAATGATGGCCGTGATGAAAATATAAGAACGCCCCGATATTTATGGCGTCTGTCCCGGCTACCGTCTGCATTCTCCTCGCATATATGTGGACGCATCAACCCCCTTCTCTTGCGGACAATTTTCTGATGTGTGGATCCACGCGTTATATAATACAAGTTGCCAAATGACACATGAAGAACTAAATAATCTTCGCAAATCGTACGATATGTGCAACATGTGTTATCATTATATTGTTCTCATATCTCATGATCGTGTTTTTAAAAGTTATAATTAATTTTGTCATTAGTTTTATTATTAATTTTTCAGTTTCGCGCGGTGAAAATATCTGGAAAAATATCATTAAAATTCATTTATATATAATATAATTATTGTGTCATTCTAACTTATTTGTACCGCCTGAACAATTAGCAGTATTAACGTGTGCGAGACGAAGTTTTTTGCTTCTCGAAGCTAAGTTTGATTCGGCGACCGATAAAAGGGAAACGTCACCAAGACCGCGCTTTTTGTTCTTCTTGCGTTGGCAGAGGAAATCAACGCTGACGCGACTCGAGAACGTCGCTGGAAAGAAAGATCCCCCTCGTAGATCGCTTCATGTTTTCTGCCGCGCCTTTTCTTGGCAGATGATCACAATCTTTTTTTCCGTTGCCATCATGATTTATTAGTGCAGCGCGCGTGAGAAGATATCCGGTCCTGTTTCGTCGCCACTATCGTACTTATGCATTCCGAAGACACCGATATAACTCCGCTACAGACGGAGACACACGACGAAAAGCGTGTTCGGATACTATATTACACCCGGACATTTACATTGCTCGTTAAGTTGAATCTAGTACAGGAAATTCCGTCGTTCCATTGCTGAGGGTAAAACAGAAGTTTTTCTAGGCATTAATCGGGAAGGGAAACACGCAAGGCAAATTTTATTGAGATCTAATAATAGTAACAATCGGATTTTTACTTCGATTCCCCATCGCTTTTTCGCACGGAGTGTTTATTTCGAAAAGGAAATAAAATGAAATATTTTTTCAAAAATTATCCTCTCTCCTCTTTTTCAAAAACAAATTTATCAGATCGATTTATGTCTGCATCTTATTTGAACAGAAGTTTGAGTAAAGACATAGAATCTGTTTCAGAACTTGACTTATGTCACTTCGGAGATACATGACTCATATCTCTGCAATGCATAGCGCTACATAATGGTACTATGCAGATACATTGAATTAGAATTCAATAGCAACTGCAAATGCATTAGCAATGTGAATGTAGATTGTAGCGGATATAATGATGTTATTGATCTCGGCTCGAGGCGTAGAGATTATTATGGGGGATATTGGTGTATTTTCGGAAGTCGCCGAGCTTCCTACTGGTTCGAGGCATCGGCGACGTCAACGCAGATTCAAAACAAGAGCCCGTGATTGGACGCTCCGGGCATATCGTGAAGTGGAAGGGAAGAAAGACCAAGGATAAGGGGAAGGGCTAGGAACTTGAAAGAGTGCTCGTGTCTAATGATGTTTAAGAAAGGGCTTTAATTTTTCATTAGGACAACGGGGAACATCAAAGGCGTTTCCTTTATTTTTTAACCAATGCCCCAAGGCTAGTTTTCGTCCGTACAGCCGCTAGTATATTATCCGTTCTCGACTTCCGTTCAAAATACTTTTCGGTCGATACCCCCCAGCTGAACGATGTATTGACATTTCTTAAATATTACCGTCCTGATGCGTCCATACCGAGAGACAGTCTATTTACCCCCGGGAGAAGCTCATTCTATCTCTTCTCCTCCCACGCTCTGCGTAACGGATTACATCGTTTCGTCGTCAGACGTCATCGGCGCACGTGGGAACCTGCTCCCTATACCACATGGAGGATCGTCCTTAGCTATTAAGGGCCCGCGCATATGGGTGTGCTCAGAGTAAAGAGCATAGCAAACGGTCGACGACCCTTGAAGAAATGTTTTCTCTTTTAGGTTAACGCGAGCGCGCATTTATTGTCCAACGATTTAACGAGTTCCTTGTAGATAGCTTTCTATTTCTCTTCGTTTACGAATGAAATCTACGTGTATATGTGTATAGACGTATACGTTGACATATTGGAAGATGGTATTTAACATTTTTGTCTAGATTTATGATCGTATCATTTAATACCTTGTTGTCGCGTGTTTTGATTCTCAAGAGATACTTGATCACATCTTATTACACATCGCGATGCCAGTGCGAGATTTATTCCATTAACTCAAATCACAATGACAAACGTGTGGTAATATTAATCGTGAAATGTGAAACATCGTCGCCTTACATGTTACCTTTCGTTTACGGTCAAATGCAACAGGAAAGCATGGCGTACCTACAATCAATGATAGCGACCATCGTTTCTGATGCTCGAGCATGAAAATACATGATAGTCAATGAGAACGGAATCTGACAAAAAGGGGGGAAAAGACACTCGCAAGGAGCTCCTTAGCTTTCTCTTCGGTAACTTCTCGTGTATGTCTCCCGCGTCCCTAACCGCATATTGCAACATGTACCGGGGCTTAGAGCCGATCGATATCTTAATAATAAATACAAGAGGGGTTCACTCTGATGGCTGGTTGGTGTGAGATTGAAGAGGGGAACTGTGGGGAGGTGATTGGGGGGTGGAATGACGCCACGTTGTATCGGTGGCGTGGAGGATTTGCGTTAGATAGAGCAAACGGTAGGAAGGATAAAGCGAGAGGGATGAAGGAGACGAGACGGAGAGAAAGCAAGAGAGATCAAGGGATAGTGAGAGGGGTGAGCGAGAGGGAGATCATTCGCACCTCGAGGTGTAATGAGAAAATTTGAAATATCGCGGGCGTCTCCTGCTCTTCTCTCCCGTCATTCCTCTCCACCACTTCCCTCTCTATCTCTCTTTCTTTCTCTCAACTCCCTTTTCCTAAAAAAAAATATATATAACAACGCCGGTAGTCATAAACGACTGATCCGCGTATCCTCATCCCCTCATTCTCCTCTTCTCCCCTTTCCTCTCTTTTTCCGCCACCCTGTAGGAGATTATAAAGGCGCCTAGTATAAGGCACTCTCTTCTTCCACTCTCTTTCTTTGTTTGTTTGTTTGTTTTCTCTCTGTCGCTCCATAATGCCGCCAGCCGGGCGAGGGATTTTCGTGGACAACCGCGATTACACACCCGTCACCACGACGCCGCCGTCGTCGCCGCTGCGACGCGCGATCGACCGGCGACCTATCGATCGACCGTAAGTTTAACTCGACCGAACATCACGTCTGTCATAAAAATATCGGTGTAGTTTTAATGAACATTCAGATAGGGCGAACTTTCACCACTCGAAATATGGGTCACGACACTTGATCGGTAACTCGCAGACGCGATATAAACCTTAATGAATGGGCGCGATCTCGCTCGGCGTTACAACCGGTAGTTGCAAGTCAAAAACATTACGATTCTTTATACTCACATAAATTTACCCCCCCCC
>NW_017295784.1:1233755-1271452 GCF_001594075.2 Trachymyrmex cornetzi
GCGGTATCGGAGAATTGATGGAATGCATTATTAGTTATTACGCACACATCTTTAACTACAGTTGGAAGAGAGTTGCAATCTCGGCGATGGGAAGGAAGATGTATCTTTATGCATGATGATGAATACTGGAAGCATCACGCGAGGCAGATTGTGCGAGAAACGTAAATGCGCTGCTGTTCATGGAATCACGCGCGGAATGGTTTTTCCTTATCGCAGAAGCAATGATACGTATATTGATTTGACAATGGTATAATGTTGTGTTCTTGTTCGACAATGGCGTTTGTCGATGCGACTCTTAGCCTCCGCGAATTCAACATTCGTTAGTCTTAAGCCCATTCTACATAAGACGCAGAACATGAGTCGCAGGTCGCAAAACTAGAAACTAACCTAACGTATTTTAATTATGATATGATTGTAGGACGCAGAACGCAGGAAGTTGGGTGAACTTCAACGCCCTGCGTCTTGAGTCCTACGTATTACGGTCTACAACCTATTACAATCTGAAATACGTTTCACTTGCGACCTGCGACCTGCATCTTATGTAGAATGGGCCTTACAGCGCGATCTCATCATCTGCCATCGGCGTTTTATCACGCTCATTATCTCGCTCATTACTCGTCTACCGAGATTTACATTTCGCGCGAGCGATCTATCGAACGTTTCCGCGATACCATTCGCGTCGGAATTCCCGTGCCTCTTATATTAGTCAACTGGCGAGAAATAAACAGAGGAAAAAGAAGAATGATGTCGATGATGCGCCGGGCGCGCTGATAAAAATAGACGCGAGAACGCGTGAGGTCGAAGGCACGTGATCTATTCGAGATTCCGCGTTCGGCGCACAAAGAATGCTCGGCGTTCGACGAGGCAAATATCAGACATACCGGTGTCGACCTGTGCATGAATATGTTTACCGTGAGAGGGTTACATAGCTTATTCAATCTTTTATCTCGAATTGTGTATATACATGTAATGACCTACATTAAAGTCACATATAAAGAACTATAAAGGGAACTGAATGCATAAGGTTTGATTTGAAATCTAACGTTGCTTTTGTTGTTAAACCTTGGGACTTTATAACGACCTGAGATAACCCGACTCGCCATGACGGTCGAATCGACTGAAAGAGCCGCTTTTTGCTATTCTCAATCTTCCTTGCTCGACGGCTGAGAGAGGAAGGTAAAAAAGAAAGAAGACGGCGAGAACTCGAAAAATCTTATTCTGGAGTTACCTGAAATTGACTGCGCGGAGATTAATATCCCGCCGGTCAATCTCCGAGTATAAATTCTATTCGTCTGCTGACGATATTTTAGACGATAATTCAGATCTGTCGAGAATATAGTACCATTATGTTATTAACGTATTAAAAATTTATTTAGATGGATTGTATGTTCATGTGAGAAGATGGACTTAAAAATAGTATATAAAAAATTAGAAAAAGGCACATTTATAGCAATATATTTATAAATAATAAATTAAATATACTCATGCATTTTTTCACATATGCAACACAGTCACTTCAATAATAGATAGTTGGATTGATTATAGCGGTGTAACGAGCAAAAGAGTCCACCCAGAAGTCAGCCATTATGCAATGATATAGCGATAGCGCGTTGGAAATCGATTCTTTCGACTTTCGTCCCCACCAGTAGAAGCGACGATCGCGCAAAGTGCGTGACCGTGTATAGATGTAGGGAGGTAATCCTGCACGGTTAAAGTTCTTGCGCGGTGCAGGGAACAGAAATTCTCTTACATTCCTATGTCGAATCGGTGAGTGCCGATCGATCGACACAGCCGGGCATCGTGAAAGTCAGATAACCGTCAATTTGCAAAAGGGGTGTAAGACGGGCGTTGAGGCCGAGACGAAACGACTCGACTCGACGGCATGGCGATCAACCCGATCGAAGTGCCGGCATACATCGCGATTGCTCATCTTCCCTCTTCAGGGTTGAAAGGCGGCTGCTATAATCGATGCTGGTGTAATCGATGCTGTCGGACGATCGAATCGAAACTATGGCGGCAAAAAAATCTGACATGCGTCCGTAACGAAGTAATTCGATCGTGTCACGAAATCCGCTCCGTGTATTTTGCCACGCTCGCCATTCCTTCCGCGAGTCCCTCAGGTTGGCGCAGCTACTGCGATTTTGATTCGTTTTCTCGCTGACGCAAACAACGCACGATGAGTAAAGCAAGTTTGTCATTTTATTCCGACATTATCAAATTCTTAACGGCAGCGGTAATGTTAGACCTACACGATTCCCAGCTAAAGGTTAATGTGTTGGTCGAATTGGCACGATCAATGAAACAGATGAATGATTTACAGTTTTTTTTATGCCGTACTTAGAAATTTATTAGAGATTATCGGACGATTAACGAGCGCTTGTATTCTTCTAAACGGAAACAACGGCGTTACAAACCGATGCGCGGACACTTTAATCGGCGATCGGCGCTTTCTGGATCTGATATGGAAGGTGTAGAGCGAGACGCGCGGCAAGGGTAGAGGATGTTATTCAGAAGCGATAAAATCGTCGTAGTGCATGTAATGACAAACACATGCGTTCTCACCCCGATCCCTGACTCCGCGGTGTGTATAGGTCGCCCTATCGAGCCGGATCTATATAACGGTGGCATATGTTTAGGTCATTAATTAGCATCTGGAGCCAATTAAAGTAATTACGAATTCGACGGTAAAATATCGCTGCAGCCTAGGAACGCTCTCTTGGCGGCCGCGTACAAGCGATTCCAAAGCCGCATGGCATACACGCAACAAAACCGAACCACGTCAGTTTTTATCAGACATCCGTCATGTTGTGAAGGCGATCGATTGTTCTACGAAACTATAACGGGGATACTTATATTGCCGCCATGAGGCAATGTAAAGTTCCCCCGCTAGCATTACGCGACCGGTCTATTATTCTCGGTATCGCGATCTCGTTACTAATGGGCATCATTACTATCCGTTTCGACAAGTTCGGAAACTTTAGCAACGGCTACTTGCAGAGCTTATCGAAGTTAAATATTGACTTCGTATCTATACAATATATATTATGACCTAAAAAAGAATGTAGTGTGTGATATTATGTAGGTAACGTCGAAACGGTGCTAAATGTCAAGAAAAAGAATATATATATCTCCGCTGCACACACAATTTAATTTATTCACATCATTTCTCATTAAAGCGAAAACATTAGATTGCATCGACAATGCGAGATCCTTATATCACAACGCTTTTTATAAAAGCGCGCTGTGCCTCCTATTTCCGGCGATGCATAAATATAGTGGGAAATATAAATTAGTCGTACATCGTAATGCAGTTTAATTACAAAATAGGAACGCGCGCTTATCGCCATTTGTGCTTATTTTGCAGTGGTGAATATTTAGCGCAACAATAACAAGATGCATCGGCATGATACGCGTTTGGCGCTATAAATCATCGTCGGCAAAATCTTTTACGTTTAGATCGCGCGTTATGACCACCGACGCTCAATCGTTCTTGACGTTCGAAGAAAACCATTATCCCCCCAACGACTTCCGCTGTTAATATAACGATCACGGTAGTTCCGCGCGGGAGGACGATCGTTATCGGCGATCCTCTCTCGATCCTCCATCTATCAGGCCGCGAGTCCTCGGAATTTCCCCTGCCACGAACAATTTCCTGACGTGTGTCCACGTGACAAATACGCAGGATGCTACCAGACGGCAGCTATCGATACGCATCCGCCATTCGAACAGCCGTATATTACGGTTCGCTCTCGGATATGTATTTATGCTTCCCGTATCATTTCGCAATTATCGATAACATCGTCAAGGCTTTTTGCAGGAAACAATGGGTCATTACTTGCCTGCTGTAGCCTGGTGCCTCTGTTTCTCCTTCTCCTTCTCTCTCTCTCTCTCTCTCTCTCTCTCCTCCCCCTCCCCCTCTCCCTCTCCCTCCCCCCTCTCTCTCTTCATCTCTCTCCTTGCCTCTGACTTTGTCCACGCTCGTCCGCACCTCTCCCGACCGTTTGCCGATCACGACGCCATATGTGTGTCTCACGAGATGTCATACACATTGACGGATCAATACACATGCTTATGTTGCGTTCCGCGCCAATTAAATGATTATATGAAACTTTCAATGTCGTTGTTAATTTTATTTTCAGTAATAGCACTTTTACTCGAAATCGATATTCTCTTACATAAAGTTGAGTACGACTTCGTTGACACCTATGGTTGAGTCAATTCATTCTCTTCATTCACACTGTAGGTAGATTATAGGCTGTGCACTTGAGAGATAGTAAATTGTCGATCGAGATTGTCAGCGTAACTCGAACTTGTTAATGAATGGACGGATCGTAGGTTACATCATTGACGCTCAATTGTTGATCGCAGAAGCGACAGGTCCGGTTTCCCTTCCGACGCGGCGAGCCGGTATAACCTGTTTGATTCGAGCGATCGATCCCGAATCCCTTCCCGGATGCCTTCTATCGGATTGCCGCGAATGTGGATAAAACGGACAACGGGAAAAGAGAGGAAATGAAAGAGTCGCGGAGAGAGGACAAGAATTGCAGACAGAGATACCGGATAACTATCCGGCATGTACACGCCGCGAGTATAGCCGGGGATAGAGGATGGTTCGAGGGTCGAGCTACTTTAAATATAAAAGCTGCTATAATTAATATCCAAGCCGAAACAACGGAGCAGCGAATAATATTTATTTAGATACTTTATAGGGAAAGTTTAAAAAGGTAATCCCTTCTTTATACTTAACGGTACATTCGTTATTTTCGTATCAATTCTCCCTTTTTCTCTATCGATGAAAAAGTTTGGGTTTGAAAGAGCCAATCTATTTACATGTCTTCGCACTTACGACATTTGTTTGTGCTTTACCTCAATAAAGAGATAACGTTGCAACAGACGTCGCACATCGACACGCTAATTAACGAGCATTTTGCTAGAGATCTGGCAAAGGCAGATGTAGTCGGCAAAAGTATTTCATCGTTAATGATCTCCTTGCAAGAACTTCGTCGCTCTTGACGGAACAGTGCTCTTTTGCGTATCGATATGCATGAGCGAGTACAGCAGAAATGCAAAAACGCTACATACGGGGCCTAATTATTGTGACTGACATGTTACAACGATGTTTACACCATGAATATTAAGCAACAATTAAACTCACAAAAATATTGATGGCAATCATAGTGTGGTGATTGCAACGTTCACAACCCGCATAAATTATGTAATATTTGCGGAATCGTTGTTCGCTCCGGGACACAGACACTCATACATACACGTTTATATTCTTATTTTGTACACATAAGAAATTAAACAAGACAAACAAATCAGTTAGCGCGGACACCTATTTACACTGTATTTATCGAGAGTTACGATCTTTTCACAATCAGTCGAGAAGAACATTTCTTCTCAAAAATATTATTCAGAAAAAATGTCTTAAATATTTAGAAATTTAATCTTTAAGTGGGTAAATGCTGTAAATGGTGTGGTAAATACTATAGTATAGTTTTATTATTTGCACCTCAGGTAGTTTTCTTTAAAACTTTTTGTTTTGAAAAAGGAATAACAAATATTGCCCTGATGCCTAGAAGTCTTACAATTCATTATTTTTACATTTTTCTATATCTTTACAACTAAAATAAATATAACTATAAAAATAAATTTTTTTTATGTTCTAAGCATGCCATCTACTAACTGGTATCTTTAGACCACTTACCTATTTAAAGATTAATTATTTTGAGAAAGAGATTGTAATGGATCTTTTGAGAGTGGAAAGCTCGCGCAAGTGATTCAGGAAAATGAGAGAAACGGATAATCATAGTCACGGAGACATAGAATCATACAGATACGTAAATAAACGTCTCGACTTTTAATTATAAATCTATAATTTAGGTTAATTTTATTCAAGATTACAATTTTATAAATGTCGACCCTTGTCAACCTATCAAACAGCGACCTAATCTCAAAATTTGCCGCATAATATGTGATGCATGATACGTAAAATAAAGAGAAAAATAATTCTCGATCACATATTCGAATCAACTGAATAATTATATATTTGTCCCGCGGACGACACCGCACAGGTGGTTTGACATCAATTCTCTTGCGGGCAGCCTTCAAATTCCAGTAACATTAAGGAATTACATTATAGAATGGCAAAGTACATTACAATGTCTAGGATCAAAGAAACTGCGACGCCAGCATACTATTTCCTGCGCTGAAAATATCAAAGCAGCCTCGCGCGGCTCGACGGGCCGTCGTTTCTATTTTTGCCGGCTTTTCGTAGCTGCGAAATTAGGTGCAGCCGGCGAGAATTGATTGATTTCGCGTCGCACGGCTCCGCAACGATAATTTAACGATCCGGACCACCGTGAAAAATTTGCACACCTTAAGCGCAATCGTCTGCGCCGTTAAAACTCTCTGACTGCATTGCAAAATTAACCTCTTTAAAGTGAAACGGAGTACAACCTCGCACGAATTACAAAGTATGTCTCGGTAAAAAGGGCTATCGTTTATTATTATTAACTCGAGAGCAATGACATTTTTCCGTTCTGCTATTAATCAGTTTCGAAATTAGTTCGTCAGATGTCTGCGATATAAAGAACTTATACCGATAAAGTTGATAAAAAATGCCAATACTGCTCTTTTATATCTCGTGATATTGTTAATGTGACTCGAGTCAGTTTTGCAATTCAACATAATGTGATCTTCGTCTCACATGTTTGATTAAATCACCGAGAAAGTTAAAAATGCGATTTTCAATTCTTACTGAGTTAATATACTGTATATTACGCGAACGTTAACATTCATTACCGTCTATTCTCCTTGTTACAGAGAGCGACTTCGGCGGAGAAAGAAATAGCCGCGTTAAAAGAACAGCTCGCCGCAACGAATGACAACAATTCTAAGACTGAGGGACACCAATTGTCTCAGCCTCCGCAGGGAAGCGATCAACAACAGGTACACGATGCCAGCAATCCCAGAAGGACGCCGAACAGCAACTTCGAGCAGGAGCTGCAGGCCAAAGACAAAGAGGTGCGTTAGATCATACTCGCCCTTTCGCTAAAATGTTACTCTCTTGTGTATTGCCATATGAAATGGTGATTATAATCTTTGAACTTTTCTCTCTTCTTCCCTTTTCTCTTAATATTTAATTAAAAATAAAAAATAACAGGTTAAATAATTTCCTCAAAAATAGTCAATAACACAACAATTTAAATTGTATTAAAACAAGTAATCAAACTCTCGAGAATGTCAAAAAACAAAAATAAATAAAAGTTAATGAGTTTTTTGCGCGGTTGTTTATGCGTAACTAATTATACTATAGTTTTTCGACAATAAACGATTTTTATTTTCGTACTAACAACCGTGCAAAAAACTCTCATTAGCCCTTATTTGGTTTTGTAATTTAAATTGTCTCTGATAAGAAAAAAAATTATTAGTATTCACATTTTTATTTCTTTCAAAAAAGGTTCTTTTTTTTTATTGATAACGACATAGATGATGAGATATAGTACTGCTATAATCAAGAAAAGCAAATCTCACACGGCTCACGCGAAAGGATTGACAAATCGAACGTTCCTTCACGAGCGATCGCGAGGCTTAACCAACCGAGGGTTGCTGCGTGCAAAACCACCGAGTGGATGCTAGTGCAATTTCTGTGTACAGACATGTGTTGTGAGCCGTGGCATGTCGAAGTGAATGACTAACGTTGCTCGTGTTCGATATCCGTATTCGATGGATTATTGTCCCTCTCCTTCTTTATCCGCCTACGCAATTCCGTTCCACGCAATCACGTTCGTATACCGCACGCATGTCTGACACTCACCCCTTTGTAACCGATTGCTATCGTCGTTCAGACCTTCAAATAGCGTACTTTTCAATCAAATTTTTTTTCAAATTAATAGCCATTTATAGTCAGAAAAGATTTGCAATTTTTGTGAAAGATAGCTAAGTAGGATAAAAAAAAATATACTGGAAGAAACCCTTGCGACAAATTGCAATTATTAAAAATTGTATTAGGTGTACAACTTTGCTTTCGCCGTTTTCCTATAGATGGCTTTACCGGTAAGTGGTGGTCGAAATAAATAGATCATAGACGTCATACAATAAACTTGGCCATCTGTCAACATAACCCCATTAGTCGATTTGTGTCTGCATCATAAAGTTATTCTCGATTGAAAATGTCAGTTTACGAGCCAAATTCTCGTCATTTGCGGGAGGTTTTAATTTTCTGCTTCAATATGAAGAAATTTGCGGCTGAGGCTCATCGAATGCTCTCAAATACTTATGGTGAGGCCGCTATTAGTGAAAGAACGTGTCATGAGTGGTTTTAACGCTTCAAGAACGGTGATTTTGACGTCGAAGACCCGCATAGCGGTGGAAGAGAGAAGGTTTTCGAACATGCAGAATTGGAGGCATTACTTGATCAAGACTCGTGTCAAAATCAAGAAGAATTGGCACGATCATTGAGTGACTCAACAAGCCATTTCAAAATGCCTCAGAGCCATGGGAATGATTCAGAAGCAAGGAAATTGGGTGCCGTACGAGTTGAAGCCGAGAGATGTTGAACGGCGTTTGTTTGCTTGTGAACAGCTGCTTGAAAAGCAAAGACGGAAGGAATTTCTGCATCGCATTGTGACTGGAGACGAAAAATGGGTTCATTACGATAACCCCAAGCGCAGAAAATCATGGGGAGTTCCCGGCCATGCTTCCACGTCGACGGCCAAACCGAATATTCACGGCTCCAAGGCCATGCTCTTTGGTGGGACCAGCTCGGCGTAGTGTATTATGAGCTGTCAAAACCGACTGAAACAATCACAGGCGATCGGTATCGAACGCAATTGATGCGTTTGAGCCGAGCATTGAAAGACAAACGGCCGCAATACGAGAGACACGATAAAGTGATTTTGCAGCATGACAATGCTCGACCCCATGTTGCGAAAGTGGTCAAGACATACTTGGAAACGTTGAAATGGGAAGTCCTACCCCACCCGCCGTATTCTCCAGACGTTGCTCCCTCTGACTATCACTTGTTTCGATCAATGGCACACGGCCTGGCTGACCAGCACTTCCGGTCTTATGAAGAAGTAAAAAATTGGATCGATTCGTGGATCGCCTCAAAAGATGACCAGTTTTTTCGACGCGGGATTCGTACGCTGCCCGAAGGATGGAAGAAAGTAGTGGCCAGCGATGGACAATACTTTGAATAATAAATGTATAACCAGTTTTTTTACAATAAAGCCTCGAATTTCGGAAAAAACGGCGGAAACAAAGCTGTACACCTAATATATATCAGTATTATATTAAAAATTAATATTATATCATATATCAGTATCATATACTATATTATAAATATACTTAAAATTTGATTATATATAATCAAATAATTTGTGAATTATAAGTAGGAAGCTTCGTATAATGAATGATGCACAAACTATGCATAGTTCCATCAGTTGATACGTTTCCATAAACTTTGAAATAATTTTATTAATAATATTATTATTTTAGAAATTATTAACATAACATATATTATAATTAAAATAATATTAATATAACATTAAGATTAAAATTTAATTAGACCTTATTAAAGTGTAATAAATATCATAATATATTACAGTTAACATTATTGGAAAATATTATACGTATAAAAGAGAACCTTATTTACTTATTATTTAAAAGTTTACGGAAATAATATCAACCAATGAAACTATACATAATTTGTGCGTCATTCACTACGCGGAACTTCCTACTTGTATTTTACAAATTATATTTATTTATAAAAAGATTGGCATATAAATTATAGAGACAGAGGCGGTTGTGGACTTTACATGGCGAATTGCATTTAAAAGCGGTAACATGATTGACATTCAAACGGCAGGTAATGAATTCGGGCGAGCCGTTTCGTAACTCTCGCGTGGCATTTTTCTCTCAAGAAAGATACACGATCAGGACCTAGATTCACGATAAACGTTTCAAATTACCCCGCCATGTTCCCGCGAAACCACGCAAACTCTCGCTTGCAGCTATAAGTAGCGAACGTGTAACTAATGATACTCGATCAGCTCTATCGAAATAGATAACAAAGTCAATTTAGAAAAGCCGTAACGCGCCGGAGATCTCTCCAGCTGTATCGCTCTCCAGCGTTGTCCATTAACGTCGCGTCCGGATGAATAGGTGCATCTCAGCATATATTTAGTAACGACGAACGGCACGTTCATACGAATCCGGTCGACTTGCTCGGGTCGTTAAAGCGCCGGAATGCGGCGGTGGCAATGCGCGGACCTTTATTATGATTATGATTCGCCGGTTCGCGGTTTCGGAACCCCGTGCGATAACATTATAATCGTATATTTATCGAGAGTAAATAACCCCGGGGAAGAGGGCAAGCTCGCGCGCGCGCGCGCGATTTCATTCTTGGCAAAAATAGCTGCGACGATCGTGCAAACTCACGTCTCCGAGAAGCTACACGAGTAACATTGCTTTCGTCTAACTGCCCGCTGCAATCTCGAGCTGCAATACACAGCTGCCGCGTGACACGGATGAATGGAGATAATGACGGTCATCCCTCACTTTTACCGCCAAATATTCGACCTAATAAACCACGGTCGTCTCGTACGTGAGACTCCGTTTTCTCGAGTTTCGTTTTATCTAAGTATAGGGGGCATCGCGAAGTATGCCGAGTCGTTACGCTTCTGGTTGATGTGCAATTAAAGTCGATTAATTGCACGTAGGTAATTATATATGAATGTATGTAGCGTAACGAAAATTATGTCTGCGTCTGACGTATATGTTATCATTGTATAAATTACGTAATTGAAGTTAAAAAATTCTTTTTAAGACTGTCGTGTTGATAAAATTATTAATCTAAATTATATATAAAATATTATTGTGTAAAGTTTTATTAATAATAACAAATTCAGGAGAAAATAATAGTTTGTTAATACTACAAAAAAAATCTTTTTTTTTTTAGTCGTTGAAAACTATAGAAGAAGGATACACGTTATATAGATCAAACTGCCAGTTGAATAAGGTATATAAAGCTATCCGAGTCGATAAATCTTCGAGAGGTAATATAGAATACGAGTTACCCGCCACTACTCGAAGCCTTTTTTCCCCCGGAAGTGGTCAGGAAGAGCCTAAGTGGTAGTTGCACCCTTTAGTGCCATGCACTTTGCGTGGTTTACGAAGCAGCGTGCAAGGAGGTCGAGCCCGTAAAAATCTTGCGGTAAAGAAAAAGGAGTGTAGCGGGAATGGTGGGAGGAAGCGTAACCTGTTAAGGGTGTATAATGCGAGAGGGGCGAAAGCAGCGGCGCGGCGGGCGGGAGGGTGGCGGAGGCGGAGATGTACACGAGTCCTTAAACAAAGCCAAAAACACTTAAAGCGGCGCGCGCGTGAGAAAGGAGTGATAAAAACGCCGCTAAGAGTTCAATAAGTATTCTCCTTAGAGCCAATAACAACCACTCCTCCTTTTCTGTCGCCTTCAACCACCGTCCGCCCTTCCTCTGTTCCCTTTGCGCCTTCCCGCGTCTCCGTTATCCCCGCGCGAGGAAAATCGTTTGCTTCGAAGCCTCCGAGCCTGTTGTAATCCTGGAGCCGATAATCTCCGATCCCGTCCCTCCTCTTGTCAACGTCGTATCCTTGGTCCTTGTTCGCTCGTCCCCTTGTCTCGAAGATAGGAAGGGGATGGTGCGCGTTCTGTTCTCACCGACGATGCCTTTTAACGGATAAGAATTTGCTCCGCGGACAATGTCTTTATTGAGAAGCCATCGCGCGCCGTGGAGCACCGGAATGATTTTTATTATTCGTCGATTAAAGGAACGTAATGGCAGTTTCAAGTCCCTCCCGAGCGACGGGATGATTTAAAGACGATAATGAGGAGTAAATAATGCGATAGTGTCTTCGAAAGAGGGGAGCGAGGATGGGTGTCTTAGGGAGAGATGGTCGCGCGATACTCTGGAGTACGCCCATGAATTATGGAGACTTCGGAAGTACGTTAGTTTATGACGGGTCGATAATTATCAGACACGTGTGTCAATGTATATTGCTGTAGCTGATACCGCATTTACTCCGATAACACTTTTGGATATCTAATCTATATGTTGTCTGATTCCGAACGTAAAAATTGTACGAATAAATATAAATTTCTCAATCTCATATAAACTACTAGACTATGACGTTACCCAAAACTTCAAACAAGATCTTATTGTTAGTGAACGCTTTGCTTCCGCGTATTTGCCACTTCGACGGGATGATGCACGCACAATTCTTTGGCATATTAATAACATTTTTATCACTTGATGTCGGTGACGCACGCAACTCAGGAGCTTCGCTTATTTTTTTTTGGGGAAGCGTTGACAAGCAAGTCAGATTATATCAGCTATCTTTTTCCGAGAGCTTGTTAGCTGATAAGAATTATCACTTTACACTTATCAATCGACGCCACAGCTTCGATCAACAAGTTTTGACATTAAAGAATAAACTGCTCTAGACAATCTTGAATAACTAATTTTAATTAGCAATATTTGCTTGTATCTACTTTTATAGATTATAATCAGAATTCGATTCTCGATCGCTACTACACTATTAGATATCGAAAGAGCAGTAACAAGCCATGAATTCCTTGAATTATTTTGTTATAACATTTTGTTATTTTTAACCTCCGTGTGTGTTAAAATGTAAATCATGTCTGTAGTTAGTTTCAAAGTCTATTTTTATTAAAACAATGTCCATATCAAAATACTTGATAAATAATAAACAAAATTTGAGCCAAAAATACATCTTTTTAAATTCATGTTATATTGAGTAGGAGTAACGGCGATCTATGAAAATAATAATTAAAAATAATTAAAATTAAGTGTAATTTGACATTATGAATTTAACAACGTAGTTTCGTAGTTTAAAAACTATCGTGTGGAGCGACGTCTCCACGTGCACATGTACGATAAGCTGTTTTATTTTTCATATTTGCAAATGTGTCACCCATAATGCGGAACGAAGTGACGATGATTCGCGATTGCAAATGTCTTCGTGTTCTGCGACTCATTATCTCAATTTTAGAGCTACCAGTATTGTATATACGAATCATAGCTCCGACCACCAACGGCCATCTCCGTCATGGCATGTCTGTAATTTCAACAAGACATTGTGAGCGATCCACGCTGTCCCCGTGGCACCCTGTCCGTCACCCCCGAAGACAGGCTCGCGCTTCGCGCATTTAAATCGTGCGTTCCAGAAAACGTCCCGCTCGCTCCGCCGGAAATAAATTACTCCCATCGCGCGTCTGAATCACGGTCCCGTGCAAGAACGTCAGAGAACGCGAGGATTTCTTTATTTTCGGTGGTTCCGTTAAAGTTCTATATATCACTCGAATGCGATATTGAAATGTTCACCGTCCAATCTAAATCCGATACAAGCGGATACAAAATTGTTGTCTTTTTCTCTTCTATAGTATATTATTAGACGAAAGGATCATAGAAAGAGAGATAGAGAGAGAGAGAGAGGAGAGAAACGCTTTTTCCCGGATAGGATGTGGCCAGATATTAGAATCGTTGCGACCACGTAACATCCTATAAACATGGCAATAATAAAAATTAGCACGATGGATAAAGCGGTGCGATAAGCGCTCTCGTCCGCGATTCATTCCGTTTCCGTTTCCTGTCGCATAACCACGTCAGACTGTATCGAAACGATGAGTATCGATGTAGGACAAGCGTGCTCGATTTGATGCCACAGTAGCAGACATTCGCGAATCCTCGATTAGGTCCCTCAACGAAACGAAACTCTAACAATGTTTGCGCTGCTTAAACTGTCGCGATAACGATGGCGTTGACATTTCTGTATATTTTTAAATCGTAAGACAAGAGATTTTATTGAGCGTTCGTGGAATCTTGAACACGCATATAATTGCCACGAGCGCATATAAAGTAACTTCAAGTGTTTCATCTAGATTTATCTCCCGATGCGCACAATAAATTACAATGGCGGAAATGTTCTCCATGTTTAGTCTTTGAGTTCCATCAACATTGCTGTCTCCTTGTCTCTGTTGCTGCAGAAATTGGATATAGTGACAATGATAACATACGCGCTACCGAGGTGGCAAAGAGCCTTTGGGGCTTTGTGTAGCTTGTGTCGCGGCGACAAATTGAATTCGTCACGGCTGCGGCTCTAAATTCTCGCTATTTTGTTACTGTACTTATCTTCGGCATTTTATCGCGTCACCGGTCGTCTTACTTTCCGCAGCTGCTTGATCTTAATTAAACGCCAGAAATCTCTGGCAGCTTTAAAATTTGTAATATATATTCATTTGTCCTTAACGCTTCATGCCATGAGTCTCCAGTAATAATTATTACTTCAAGTTATCATGGGCATGCTTGGTCAATGAATAAAAAGAGAATCATTGTTTTAACGTTATTTCTCAAGTCGCGGATGACAAATTAGGGTCGGTTTCATGTAAGCCGTTTGAAGACATTGCTGGAATTACATTGAGATATATACGTGACAAAAAATGTCTTTCATTCTTCCAAACGATAATTTTAAATTACGAAAAATACGATTATTACATAATAGCGTGACACGAGCTTAATTTGCATTCATTGCAATTGGAAATTATTAATTATTCAATCTGCCTGTCACATCGATTCTCGAATATTTAACCGATTATCTCGGGGTAACGCAAGCGCGATGCATGCTAATGATTGACAGTGATTGCTGCCAAAAGGTACGATGGGAGCTCGAGTCATTTGATCGTTGTAGCGTGACGAGTGATTCACTCTCCGCGCAATTATAACAGAAAATATAATGGTCCTTCGGATATCTATCAATTCATTAACAAAATAATAATAATAATGACAATGTAGGATTCGAGTTATTTTATATTTCTGAGAATTGTATCATAAATGAGTCCTTAACGACTTCGGCGAAGTTCAGAATTATTTTATTTCGGATCGTTTTCTTTCGACTGTCACGAGACGCTTAAAGGGTGGCAAAGAGAAGGCGAGAGAGCGAGAGAAAGAGGAGTAGAGAACTTCTGGCAGCGTGGCGAGATGAAAGAGACACCGTGATACTCGTGCCAAGGCAAATACGCTCGGCGAGTGTTTCAAAACACGTTGGCTAATGTACCGAGCACGGTAGATCGAAAAATAACCGAGAGCGTTATCCGCGCTTCTTCTTCTCATGTCCTATTCCCGCGTATCGTCCTACGAAGTGAGATTACCACTGGAACAGTTGCGCGGTCGTTCTGTGCAAAAGGCACAACAGAACATCTCTTTCTTGTCGTATCTTCGTTCGTTCGCAATGTTGCACCGAAGTGACTACGCCAGCCGAAGTGTACACAATGGTACAAGGGCCAAACGATTCAAACGTAATTCTTGAATGTGTTGAAAATTTATATTTTTATTTGCTTACGTTCTCGATGCTGTTTATTTTAATTATTTATGATTAAATGTATAAATTATAAGTTAGGCCGACTTTCACACCTTAAAATTCCATCTATCACTTTGTAGAGCGGAATATCGTTTGTGAATGGCGGTATAGACCGACAATCTGAGATGCCGCTGAATAACTTTGTCGTTTTGTACTTCCGTCATGACTGCAGCGTCGACAGACGAACTTCTTTGAAAGCTGCCGTGGAATTTCCGTTTCCCTTTCATTCTGCATTAGTGACGACTGTGAAACTACTTTCTTAGGAATCTCACATAAGTATTTATTATGAACATTTTTTACATTCTTTTGATAATTAAAATTAT
The DNA here is from genome assembly GCF_001594075.2 of Trachymyrmex cornetzi. Taxonomy (NCBI): domain Eukaryota; kingdom Metazoa; phylum Arthropoda; class Insecta; order Hymenoptera; family Formicidae; genus Trachymyrmex; species Trachymyrmex cornetzi. The sequence goes on from NW_017295784.1 coordinate 1,249,493, forward strand.
TAACTATTGGAGTTATAGTTTTTTTAATCTTCTTTTGATAATTAAAATTATCAAAATATCAAAATATCAAATTATAAAAATTTGATAATTAAAATTATCAAAAGGAGATTAAAATTATCAAAATATCAAAATATCAAATTATCAAAATTTGATAATTAAAATTATCAAAAGGAGATAAAAAAAACTATGACCCCAAGCTATAAAACTATACTCAGATATTAAAAAATGTCTGTGATATGTCAGTATGTTTATCGTTCTAAATATTACATTCTATGATTTTACAATTTTCTCACATGATCTTTAAGTCTAACTGTTCGAGTCTTATCTCATCATCGCAGACTTCTTTGTGTGAGCCAATCGGAACCTTGTCCGTTTGTCGCAATTAACAACGAGATATCGGTAACGGACGCCATATTGGTAACGCCGATGATAGGCTCGCAAGAGTACATCCATAACGATATTACCATATTTGCCCTGATAGGAAGATTTGCTGATAATTAGTGCGATAAGGAACAATCGACTACGCAATACACAATGATACGGCGCGACAAACAATCGGGTCGCAGCTCGAACGAACGACAAATTTTATCATGCCTCTGGCACGGCGATTACGTGTCTGTATATGCACACTATACATATAACGGATATATATCGTACTTATCCGCGAAGTATCCGCGGCGCCATGTGCCATAAAACAGATTAGACTTACATTGAACTGACGGATCTATTAGTGGGTGGGGTAAATAAGAGCTTTTACGATTATGTAACCGTTTCTATATAATATCGTAATTATATGAGTCACATATATATGTATGTTGTTAAAAATTATATATTTTAAATGTAGCATATGCAGAATATTTTGAATAACATATTTTATATTTTTTATCGAAAAATAATAAATTAAAGATCATGTGAGAAAATTGTAAAATCATACAACGTAATATTTAGAACAATAAACATACTGATCATGAGTCGCTTGGGTTATAGGTTTTTTTATATTTTTTTGAAAATTTTAATTATCAAAAGAATGTAAAAAATATTCTCAATGCATGTCTAAAACAGTTTAAATATTATTAATATAATGTATATTTTTTAATTTACTTATATATAATTAATTTGAAAATTTTCATAATACATTTTTAATTAAAATTTATAATCTGTATTGGCAAAAAATAATTATTCAACGTTTTTCGCAGTGTGAACGAGCTTCAGAAAAAAATTTTGTATCTTATAGATACCGCATAGTTTTGCAAACACGATATGAAATGCAATAATTTTCGTACATATTATATTTGCATACGTCTCATCAGGAATCCACCTTGCGGTATGTGCGGAAAGGATTCGTGGTTGCGTTGAGGTTTTCGAGAGGGTTTCGACTTGAGGGTACTGACTGACCGGACGGCTCGACAGGCAGGGAGGATGGTGGTCTGGCAAAAATCTGGGAATATTTGCACTCAAGCGAAAATGACGTGAGTTAGAAGTGCAATGAGTGCTTATCTTATTCGCGACTTCTTCCAGCGATAGCTGCCCAGTTTATGCCAGACGTCAGGGAAAACCAATATCGTTAGAGATATTTATTTCGTAAGTTTCGAGTAGAATAAAATATATAAACTCGTTCGCTTTTCCACCCACTTCTTTCCCTTTTCAAAACAAAAACCATTTTTTCTCTTTTGTCTTTTTGTTTCTTTTCCTTTGCCCTTTTATCTTGAATTCCTAATCCGACTGTCAGTTTTATAGTTATCGCTGTTGCTGGCATCGATGTTCCGAATAGAGTATTTGTAATGGTTGTTAACATCACTTCAAGAGTTTTTTTTTAACGATTTTCCGAGTTACTCTTGACATCATTTAATACCGACGAATAACAGTATGCCAATCTGATTAAACACAAGTAAATATTGTGTTGTATTAACGGTGCGGTGCACCTCAAGAGCGAATTATCCGTAAGCAACGTTCTCGATCTACATCACCTAACCCGAGCGCAATCAGGAATAGCCGCGTTCTCCCTCGAGTTGTGCGTATGTACGCGGTAAAGGAAAAAAGAGGGAGAGGAAAGACGACCCGCATGCTCCATCATCGTCGGCTGAAACATTAATTAGAAAATCTGAATAATTAGGAACTAACTTTCGCGCGACGTGTAAAACTCGTTCCGCCCCGATCCGCGCATGAACATATACACGTGTGTGCGATGCGTGGTTGCGTCTGTTTCGTACTCTGCAGTCGGAGGGAGTCCTCCTCTCCGCCGACCTCGACGGCGAAGGAGGAAAGGGTAGAAAGCAAACGGCAGGGTCTCACCCTTCTACACCTTCGCTCTTTTAGCTTTTTAAAAAAGGTTCTCCAGTTCGAATAGATCGATCGACCTCATACTCTCCTCCACACATCGAGATGTGTATCTGGTCACGGGGCTCGCTGATTGTATCGTAATTACGGTTTTAAATATACTTCATCGAGCACGCGAGCTTACGAACTCGACGATATAGGGGGTGGCGGCCGGCGCTGGAATAAGGTAGAGGTGAAAGGAGACAGTTAATGCCCGTGCCCTTCGATTTAACGTCGACACGAGCGCGCACGAGGTGTATTGCAAGCAGCACGCTCAGAGGGGATGGTTGGCGGTCGGTTGGGTGGTCGACGGTATAGGGGGTGGCGGGCCGCTCGGCCACCTCATCGGTAGGCAATCTTTTCTTATCGGGTCACAGGAGATTTATAGAAACGAGCCGCGATGGCGTATTGTCATGACTTGGCCCTGTGCACGTGAAGTCGATCTGGAACGCGATATATATGTGAGTGTATGGGTATATATATATGTGTCTATACATCGACGGTCCGAGTTTACGTGTGTCGGTGTACGACGGAAAGTAGCTACCAGATGGAATTATTACTCACAACCGTGACTAAGCCGGGCTTGAAAATTACGTGCTCGATCCGCAAAGACGATACACCGCGAAATATGTCGGTCTCTATTGCGCCGATCAAAGGATTGTGAAGTTCGCAATCGTTTGCGCCGTTAAATTATTACTGCACGCGGCGTACATAGTTCCAGCCAGTCGAACTTGATGTATGAGACTTTCTTACGCTATGTGCAGCTTTCTATGCAGTAATTCCGGATCGTCCATGCTTATTATCGAATGACGTAGAAATGGTCATTATAGATAATGTTGAAAGAAGCTCTGATTCTATGTTTAAGAATAATTGTGGAGAAATGCGACTTACTTTATCTTCGCTTTTACACTCATTTTATCTTTTTATTATTTAATCAGAAATTATAACGTCTAGATATGATTAATTGGTTTTGCTAAAATTATATATTTCAAAGTCTTCGAGAAATACATAAAAATAAATTATTTGAAATAAAATGACACGTCTATTATATTTCTAAAATCACAAATCTTATGATTAAAATTTTTATTATATGAAAGAGAACGAAAAAGAAACAGAATAATGATAAAACTGACATACAACTTAAAAGCTAGATTAAGTAATGAAGAACAAAATAGTATTTTAAATTTGGAACAATTTACGAAGTATTCAAAAATTTTCAACAGAGAAAATTATTCGTATCTTCGCCAATTCGCGGGAAATATCGGCATGATTGAATTCGCTTTTCCACCGCCTTCTTTCGATCGACTTTTCTCCATTGGTCAGTCATTCGCCTTCCAATCCCACCGAAAAAGATAATACCGAAAGGATGAAGCTCTCCTGTCGACGTCCCGAACGCGCGTTGGCGCACATGAAACGGAAGAGAGTACCGGCAGAAAAACGGCGGCGTCTCTCGAAATTAATTCTTTTTTTCTCCGGGAGATAAAAACCTAACGAAGCCGCGCGCGCGAGCTTTATTACGCGAAAGCGAACGACGGAAGAGAGGTATATACGGACGGACGTAGGTGGAGGCTTCGAATGAGGAAGCGAGAGAGGAAGGCGGGAAAGAGATAGGGATACGTGCAGGGGAGAGGAGGGGAGGAGGAGGGGGAGAGAGGGATTGATATAGGTGTTCCTGGTAGCGATGGCGATGGGACGAAGGGTGGACGCGGGGGCCGGAGGAGCACCAAGGGGTGGCTGGGGGCAGCGGAGGGGGCGGCCGAGACACAAATACGCTGAAAATTAGATTCATAACTTTTCTGCTGCGCTTTCGCGGCGGAACGACTAAAGGCTGCCTGGGCTAGTTAAAAATTCCGTGTGCCCGCGAATATCAGTCCCTATCTCCTCCACCTCATCCTTCTCATCCTCATTCTCATCCTCTTGCCCGCCTTCTCTCCACGTGCATGTGTGTGTGCGTGTGCACGTGCGTGTTGTATATGTATATGTATGGATATATATCTATATAAAAAAATCCCACCTCCGCCGTATATGAGAGAGGTGGTGGACTACCATCCTGCACCGACACCCTCCTTCTCACTCTCCTTCTTCTCCACCCTCGCTCCTCTCCTACGGTTCGCACGCACGGTTATATCCTACCTATACCTTTCTCCACCTACAACCTACACGCCTCCATCGTCCAGACGGACGACGGGAATTATCTCCGTTTTTCCGCAAACGCGATTAACCAGAAACGTCGTTCAGCAAGCCCTCCGGGCCCTCTCGACCGGCAGGGATATCCTCCTCCTCCCCGTCGTTCTGTCTCGCTCGCTCCTTCTTTGGCTTTCGACTCGACTCGACTTCGTCGATTGATAATTCACGATTAATCCTTCGCGAGAGCGGACTTCTCTCCCGTGCCGCCCCGAGGCTGCCTCGAGTTCACGGCGAATTTCGTGGCAGCCGATAATTTCATTGTACTTGAAATCCGAGACGCGGGAGAGAGGAAAAAAGGGATGCGCGTTTCTTGCTGCGAATTCAGACTCTAACCGACGAGAATCGCGATCGAACGGGCTGAAGCTTCCTATGATAACGAGCGGCGGTTTCTGCGGTTCGCGATTATCGATACCGCTAACTTCCGTGTAATTGATAGCTGAGCTCCAGTTTCTTTGCTCAAAACGAGTATTAACCGTGATGAAATATGATTAATAACAACGCGCACTTATTATGCTATGTAAAGTACGTGTACATACTGCACACGTATATGTAATATGTACTAATTACATCTTTTTCTATACTTATTGTATTTTTGATAATGCCGAGAAATGACATTTCTAATCTTGAAGCATATATCAATTAATTTTCATTTTATCTTATACTATATTTTTTATCCCTAATAGATTTTTATATTTAAAAAGATACTTGGTAATATACTCATATTTTTAATAGTATCTGCTTTCAAGACATTTATATACGTATGTCCGGCACGTAACTCTCACGGCCAGTGTATTAAGCGGCGACACATTTTTGAATTTATGAATTTATTTCGAGCGACAACTAGTCACAGGTCGATGGTTATAATAATAAACGACAACGTCGACGAAGAACGGCAAATTGTCAGTAGCATTTCTTTCGCAATGAAACGCTTGGTATTATCAACTGTGTACACACGTTCAAACATCGAATGCTACATATATGTATCCTGTCGATTGGCAGAATGTCAAAGTCTCGTTAGTTGATTCGCAAAGTGTTTGCGCGAAACATAGAAATATATAATCGAAAGTGTAATAATAACAAGGTATTTCTTGGCGCAACCGTAATATTTCGCGCATACGAAAGGTATGCAAAATATTAAATAAATCGAACAAACTAGCTGTGAGATGAGAGACGGGCGGAAAACGCTTGTATAAATAATACTCTTTGATCCTGTCCAATGTAGCTAGTGCATTTTATTTCGAAGGTCTCTTGAAATCGTTACAGTGACATTTGGTAATCGCTTGAATTATACTCGACGAAATATTTCGGCAGTCATTTTGGCCGATGCTTCCTGTTTATTCACACGCATCTCTTTATTTACTGAAAAAAGACAACACGTAAATTATTCATTCGTGCACGTGGATAAACTCCGAGGACTAAATAAACCAAACTCTGACATGATATCAATAAAAATTACACGTACTGTAAAATTATACGTTTCATTCTCGAAAGCAGTTAACTCGCATAAAAGAACACTAATATAAAAGCAAGGATATCAGAAACGTTCGTGTCGTCGGAAATTCCAAACGACTCTTTTACTTCTGTAGTCCAAATTGCTTGGCCTTTCCATGTCTTTCTTCTTCATCCGAAAGAGATGCATATACGTGGCTTCCTCCGCAAAGCCAGATTGTATTGAGCCCCGATGAGGACATAACTTATCAGTCGTTCAGGTTTTCCGCGATGGAGCCCTCTCTCGACTCCACCTTCGTTTTTACGTCGGCGCAAGTATATGATATTTAAAATTAATCCTTCCTTTGTGCTGCCTCGCTGCCTGCCCGCTCGCTCGCTCGGCTGTCTGTCTGTCTGTCTTTTTATCGTACCGATATGGAGTCGTATAAATTTTACTCCATTATTCGTTCCGTTCGCGGTTGGGGTCGGGGGCAAGAGGCGAGGAGTTAAGAGAGATCGGCAGAGGGAAGGGAGAAAGTTAGTAGGAGAGATGGACTGAAAGAGGGGAGAGTGGTTTGATTCCGGAAGAAGGGGAGCGACGGTTCGTCTTTTTGTCTTTGCCGGTGTACCGTGAGGCTTTCATTTCGAATCCTCAATCACCGTCGGTGATCAATCACAATTGAACTCGAGCGGTGAGGACGCAGCGGGATGAAAAAAGGTGAGGAAACAGCCTAAGCAAAAAAGCGGGACGGAAGATGCGCGATGAGGCGTCAACGCGACCGAGGCGCGGATTGCCCGATCTCGGATCTCGAATACCAGATATCGTATGTAACAGCGTGCAGCACACTACAAGGTAGATTAGATCAAGCGAGATTATACCATGTCAATTGTTTAGCACAATTTTACATTTTAGAGTGAAAGAAATGGGCTTGGAATTGAATTTATAATTCTAAGCTTGATGCATAGACATATACCAAGCTTTGAAACTGTGGGACACAAGCCAAACAGAATCGCTCGTAGTGCAGATCGTATAATCTGTATCGCGGATAAGAATACACACAAAATCGCGACCAGTGTCGTGAATACGCCGACATTAAGTAGTGATGCCCGCCGCAAGTCAGACGGCGAACCGGAGGGATGAGGGTTCGCCGGGCTCGTAGGATTCGAGCCAGGAGGTGGAGAAGGTGGAGGCGGCTCAGGTCGGTCCGTGAATGCCTTTTGATGCTACCCCACCCGCGATCCGAAGGATAATGCACAAACCAAAGGATAATTCCCGATACGGGGACGAAATCCGAGCGGAAGAGCGAGAGGAGGGGGCGGCGTGCGGAGGGCGCGGGGTGGTCGGGGCAAAAAACTCTTATTTAAAAATGTATTTACCGTCTGGCTCGCAAGAATCGCCATCCGCCTGGAAAGTTCGCTTTTTACCCTTCTGCTTCTGCTTCTGTGTGTAAGTTCGTATGCGTACGCGTGGGTGTGTATGTATGAGAGTCCGCTTACCGCTTTATCCGCGGAGATGTAGAAACCGTGGGGAGGACGCAGATACGAAGGGGGGGGGAGGGGGCGAGCATCTACCCATTCTGATCTACACGTGTGCCTGGGTATGTGTGTACGTGTGTACGTGTCCGTGTAGACGTTTGCCAGCGACTCCTTCGTTCGTCTGTCGCTTTTCCGTGCTTGAACGCCAGACGCTTGAACGCGAAAGCTTTTCAGATCGACGTGGAGGCACGTAGATTCGAGACCGAAACGATGGACAAAGGGAAGACTGATAACCCTCGATGTAACTCGTGGTAATCGTGATGGATACGAATACGAGCGAAGATGAAATCATTTAAACGTAATAATTATAATATATTCATCGTTGTGTAATTTTATTAATGTTTCAAAATTATATAGGTTTAATATTATAAAATTTGAATTATATAGATATATATATATGCAATTAAAAATCTTTATTAATTTTACATCAACATTTGACTCGTTTATCAGAGTGAGTAACTAATCTTTTATGGTATAAATGTCGATTCAGCTGTCTCTTCCTAATCCTAATACAAATTTTCGGTGGCCCAGGGGGCATCAAAGAGTTCAGTTTCATCGTGCGAAAATAGATTGCGGTGTGTCGGACATTAAATGGATAAATTGCATCAGAGGCCGAGCCGCGGGATATAGCGCGGCGCGCGATAACATGCGCAGATTACAGACGTGGTAGCGCCATTGTCTTGAGTGTCGGTAGCTTAACTTTTATCGGGTGAACGCATATTCACATGCACGTACATACGTACGTAGACGTGGACCTGGAAGTATGGTGCAACCTCGGCAATCGTTTTGCCGGCGGTGCCGTTAGCCGATTCGGAACTTTGCCACACGGCAGTCCGCGGGAAATGTATCTGGGATAGATGGATGAAATGTAACTATCAAAGTTGGCGATCGCAGCACGACGGCATTCCCCCGTCTGCACCCGCGCTGCAACTTGCCACCCTCCCGATACTCTCACCCCCTTCGCGTTCATCCTCGACGCTTGCTCACAATTTATATTACGGGCGAGGTGCGCATATAATTAATTTAATTAAACGCTCCGCACTGAAAATCGTCCTATTAGTTCGGCAACTTTTGACGGCTGTTACCTTTCTGTCTCCCTTTTTCCCTCCGGCGTTCGTCCTTTCTCTTTCATTCTCTTACTCTCTCCCATTTCTCTTTTCCACCAGTTTCTACCATTTATTCTCTCTACTGCTATTCGCTCTCTTGGTCGTGCTTGTTATTCTCACGCTTTCCGTTCGTTACTTTGCGACACGAAAATGTGGAGATTTTTTAATGCCGTAAGTGTAAATACTGCGTTTCCGTCTGTTTGTTTCACCTTGCGAGAGTACAATTTGGAGTCGCTTTTCTGCATCATAATTTGTATCGTATTATTGTTAATTAAATTCCGTCTCCTCTCTCTCTCTCTCTCTCTCGGTATTGCGAGTACTGTATTCAAGAATGTGATTACGACATGACACGTTGAATTATATATGTACAAGACAGTTTAACTGTTCGTCTTATTTAAATATCATTGCATTTTGTTATTGCCGTCTTTCTCCTGGCACAATTGTCAGAGTTGCAATTGCATGTGTCATTTTAATTTAGCAACGCGTTTTGATCTTCTGTAGTGCAAGATGAAATAATTTTATTCTTCACATCTTTTTCGAGATTTCCTATTAAAATGTATATCACGAGAAATTTTATCGTGTAAATATTTTTGGAAATAGCTCAATAAAATTTGCAATGATTTAAAGAAATTAAGCAGAGAACAAAAGAATATACTACCGCAAAGATAAATTTTGATGTACTAATTATAACGCGATACATTTTATTCTCTTTCGTACTCTCTGCTCGTCCTGTGCCACGCGCGAGATTTCTTTTACGTCATATCACGTCGATTATTCGTCGACTCGCCGTTTCAAGCAACCGCTTTGCGTCGCTCATATTTCGCGAAAATGTACGCGACATGTCGTAATATTTCTCTGTCCTTTCCAAAGGTACTTGTTGAAGCAAAACTTTCAGCTTGTTTGACAAATGTTGGGTACCGCACAGCCATCCAAATATCTATAGCGGAGTCAATTACTCTTGGCAGTCCGAAGCTGACGGTGGGCGTTAATGGGTTAATTTTGATGACAAGAAGTGGCAATGCCAATGCGTACGGAAACACAATCCTCAAGGAATCTATTAACTGTGTCGGAAAACGTTGAAGTAGCGTTTAAGAGGCGACAGTAATGTCTTTTTAATTCGGCTTGCGATTAATTGCAATTGCAGCACAAATACAGAAAATCTTATTGTTATTATATGATTATTATATTAATTGGCCATGCAAAAAACGTATCGTTGCATCTGATATTAACAACATTAAAATGCAATAATAATCTCAAATATTTGGTTATAATTACGAGATGTGATTAATTTTAATACATATCATGTTAATAATCCTTACTATGTGTACAAATTATTGCCCTTCTTAAACAAAAATAATTATTTATGTAAAATTAATTAAAATAAATTTTGTATATGTTTATAAATAATTTAAATGTATGACTTCTTTTATTATTGGTTACATACAGAATATAACAAGTTATAATTAACGATTATGATTACCATTGTTGCTTGCATTAAGAATCACTATCGATTAGCGATCGAATAAGTAAGAATCAAAGTTGCGATTTCCGTACTGATTTCTCTTTGTCGGAAATGTAAGATATCGTTGTATCGCGGATTAGCCTAAACTCCAAAGGATAGCTCCTAGGATTCTCGGGAGTTGCCTAGACAAACGTACAGATTTGTGGCTAACCGAGAAAGTTACTCTCTGATCTCACCCTTTATCTCCGTTTTATCCTCTCTTTCTAATTAGGATGCTGTTCTTTCTAAAATATCATCCTCTCTTCCCTACCCTCCACTCTTCCCACGCATTTCCTTCATGATCCTGTCTTTGAGATTCATCCCCTTCTTCTCCACCTTTCTCTGTCTTTTTTCTCTTATTTTCTCATAAGTAAGTTCTAATCAGAATTCTCTTTTTGCATTCTACCATGCATCCACATTGTCATTTACTTAGGGTCAATCTGTCGTTAGTCTTCTGGAAATCCCTTCGGGTTGCTGCCACCGCAGTATCTCCTATCCCAGAGATCACTGATCGTAATTCGATCTGACTGCAGAACGGCACAAAGGTGGCCAATGATTGCCCATCCTACGATTCTAATGCTTATCGCCTGCCGCCTCCGGCTGCGTCCAATTGACGAGGCTCGTACGACGCTCTCCAACGCCTCTCATTAAGTATTCGCGCTCACGACTGTTCGAAGGATTTCCTTTGTAATAAGGATTGACGCAAATTCGGTTAATAATAAATGAAAAGCTCGGACAAATCGTGAATTAAATTTGCCTGTAATATGCTTTTTCGTTTTTAAAACTGTCACCATGTGCACTTTCGAAAATAAACATATCTGAAATATATTATCTGAGACATATCCAGATATATTCGATTGAATCTCGAAAAATTTGCATTTCAAACAAAATTACATTTGATGCTTACTTAAATATCTTAAGCATGAAGTCGAATGCATTCTAAAAGTTTTATTTAAACAATGTATACGATATCTATAAATCAAACATTTACCATCATGTATAATATTATATTGCAAGATATACATCATATTTTTAATATTAAAAAAAAACAAATATTATTTAATATAATTTAATTTTAAGAATTACTACGAATATATAAAATACTTTGATACGCGTTCCGCGTGCAGCAGATAAAGCCGGTTCCAGATAAAGCAAACAAGCGTAAACAAACATGAATGAACAATTATTCCAAAATATGTACAATTCAATCAGTGATTATTTTTTCACTAGATTGCTGATTTAGAATCTCAAACAATTATTCATATACTTTCTCTTTAAAAAATTATATCTGATATTATTGTAATATATTTATATAAGCGATTAAAATTTGCCATTATATATTTCACATAACAAAAAATTTTAGAACATCGCTAAAAATTAATTAATTAATATTAAATCGTCAGACAATTTGAATAAGTCGATAACTTGTCTCTTAGATATTAACCCGCATACCAACTTATGTATTTATATACAGAGCCCAGAAGAATCTTTATCAAGTCAGACTGAAAGAGATACGATAGAATCATGTACAACGGATTGCGCATAGTAGTGTGAGTGTCTTTTCAAACAAGGGCAATAAATGACCCACGCCTTTCCGGAATCCACAGTGGTGACTGTTTTAAAAATTATTTATTCACTTTATGATTATTATAATTTCAAATATAAATTCGACATGTAATGCACACGAACTAATCAGTTAATTATTGCATTTTACTTCTTTATTGATTACATCATTACATATTTATTATATATATTTACATCACTATGTGTTTTATTATTTTTCTAAGCAAAAAGTAATTAAATTTTTTTAATAAAAAATAGTAAATTTAATATTGAGAAAAAACCTGAGATATTTATTAAAAATAATAGTATTTTGCATATATTAAATTATTATCATCATAAATATTTAAAAATATATTAAATTCGTTAATATTTTATTGAATAATGTTATACAAATGCTAATATAATACAGAAGTTACATCTGATATTGAATTTTTTATCGGTATAAAAGTAAATTCGGCGCCAATGGATATCACGCTTGTTGCGGGAAGTAGGGGTTATCGATAGAGAAATAAATGAGTTTATACATTTCGGCTAATCGTGCATTAATGTTTGATCCAATAAAATAAGTTACTGTGTTCTTTGATGTCCGTATTACGGATAGAAAGGTCCAGTGACGATACAGTGACCCTACGCTCGATCGTATTCATTTAAAATTCGACTGCGTATGCGCAACGTTCTCATAACATATTTTCAAGTGATCAAGAAATGATTTCTTATTTGCGCAAATAAAAGATAAGTGTAAAAAAGTTGTCTTATTTGTGATATTGCCAGAAAAATATCAGTGATCAATTTATATCGAACGTATTATGAAGATATCCGTGAACATTCATAGGGATCATGTAAAATATGACAATAAAAGATGTGATAAAACAATTGCTACCTTTACTTTGTGTAATTAAAACTGAAAAACACCGTATATGGATAAAAGGTGATTTTCCGCGAAATCGAGAAATACTAATTAAGATTGCGAACTTATCGGCTAAATATGTGATTTTTGCGAAAAAAAAAACGATCGTGCGACGCCATAGCTCCACAAAGTGCCTGGAAATAATCCGCTTGGGCGCGTGGCAATACTGGAAGTGAGTCCAAGAACGATTTGAAATCTGGAGGCGTAAGATCTTGGTCGGTGGAGGTTCGGGTAAGTTCTCGAATTTAATTACAGCAATTAGAGTCGAAAGGCTTTCTCCTTCCACTACCGCTTTATTCGCACCCGTTGTCCTACCCGCTCTCCTGCTTACTACCCTTTCTCTCGATAGTCCCGGATCAATCGCATCGACCCTTTCAGCCATTCGCAGCAGACACCCCGGCTGCCGTTGATTGACAGAGAAACTTTTAAATCACACCCCTTGCCCGCATTCGATCAATTTGGGCCTATCGTTCGCGCGAGATTAATTTGGTTTCCTCAGTGGTCATCAGAAGATGAGACCCTATATTCGTATGCGTTAAACTTTCGGACATCCACTAATTGTTCTACTGCTTTGTACTTTAAATAAAAGTGAACCCATAGGAAGCAATTATAATCGATTGTTGCGAGCAGGAAAGGGTATCTCGTATCATTAGAGATTGTACTTATACATACCATATTCGATGTGATAACGGCTAGGTTAAAATTAAGACCGCATAAATATAGCACGATGAATAATACATTCCTTATCCAATTATTAAGATTGTTCGTTTCCCGACCATCCAACATAGACGATAATCAAGTGCCGATATCGCGGTACCGGAATATAATCATTTTATCACACGCTACAGGAAGAGATCTCGACTATCGATAATTAGACAGAAATTCCAACTGCCTTCGATTATCATGAAGAAGAAGAACGCAGCTGTCGGGCTCTTAACCAAGCGAGCGTAATGAACTTTGTGAAAATTGACATTACCAGCGGATTAAACGATGGTTTGGGAATAAATCGGAGTCGTCATACGTCAGATAGATGTCCAACGTAAAGGTGACGTACGCGTCGCGCTCGCACACGTCACGTAAACGTCTCGAGTGCACGTGCACCGAAACTTATGGACCGTTGCACGCGTAAAAGCGCACGCTTAAACGTGAGGTGAGCGCGTGCACGTGCCCCGTGTAAGAAGAATGTCCCTATTGATAATCGTAAATGGACGATTCGGATTAATTCTCATTTCCACTCGGTGACATGTACCATTGTTCACCGATTATATCCATGATACCATTTCATCCCGTTATTTTTAATATTGTATAATTGTGCATTACTTTATTAAAGAATTGTCCCCGCGGGAAAAGATGGACGCGTATTACAGGTTATTTACAGTTTAAGCCCAAGTACGCGCGTGGGTTTTCTTCATAATGACTATATTTCCAGTGCGCTGTAAATACCGCACGCAAGACAATGACGAATGAACCGGTGACATTCCTGCATCTGACTTTTTCGTGACAACCTCGTGTAATATATTTCCTCATACAATCTGGCAATTTCCGTGGCGCATTTGCATTACGATTGGCCGTCGCTTAATTGAAGGCTGTCAATTCGAAAGTACGATACGCGCAAAACAATGAGGATAACAGGTGACAATCGAAAATTTTATATGTAGATGGATTTTGTAAAGATCGACATTCGCCATAAATGTGCAAGAATGTGCACATCAGGATATAAATGATTATGCAGCATTATTGTCCGCTCTGATTTTAATTTACATTTTCGTGACATAGAGTTCTAATTTCTTTATTAATATAAATACTTTTTAACGTGTGATATCTCTGTGCCGATTTGAAAGCTTTTATTACACGCACATAGAACGCGAGCAAGTAATATGATACAACTATCGATTAGCAGAGGTATTAAAGTTTGCCCTGATAGGCAGCCTATAAGCAACCAGCCATTTGAAATAAACATAAGCGCTCATACGATCGCCACGTCATATATGCATCGCGAAAAATCTATAAAACATCGTTACGACAACGTACTGACATGCTGGCGCCCGTGGTGATCGTTACCATGTATAAACAGAATAGATCTAGAACGACTTTTATGTATTTTTATATCTACAATCTCATTGATCAATAACCTTATTATAAACAAAGTAATAATCAGCGATAAACACACACAAATTAACACACGTAGGTTCCATCACATTACGTTTAAATAAAATTAAATGAATTCGATTACTATTGAGCAAAATGTATGCTTGTGTATAATATTTTCTTTATGTACGCAATGCTAATATCATAAAAAGAGTATCGTTTCAATCGAAATATCATATTTGCAATGTGAATTAAAGTAGAAGAATCGCTTAGTTGATTAACTGTATTGACAAGAGAATCCTTGATACCAGTTAAGTCCCATTCATGTCGAAACTATCTAGTCGCAGAATGTTCCACGGTGGATCGTCCAGAATCACCTCCGTATTATCGAGTATATACGTGCAAACTATCAATCACCAGTTCAATCGAGAATTCGTATGTCGCCGAAGAAATTCTCTGCGATGTTCGACGAAGCGGATGAGGTAATTAGATGAAGGCACGCATGCCCACAAGTAGTCGATTATTAACGATTGAATGATCCGTGCGATTTTCTGCTTCAAGAACGCGCATTCTCGTATCGCGTCGATATAGCTTTCGCCGTTCAGCGTCTCTTATTCGTATAATTATTGGATTCGCGCGTGACTAGATCCGACGACTATCGCACAGATATTATCAATGCAATAATTATTATATATTTAAATAATAAATACGATTGAATTGATTGCTAAAAATTATTTTATGATACGACAAAAATGATTCTAGCGATTTAAAATACGTAAAGACACAAAAATATAAATATATGTATTATTAAAACCGTAAAAAAGTACTTAAAAAAAGGAAAAAATAACGTTTATTCATTTAGTTAAAATTTTATGAAGATATATACATCTCGAGTTCTTCATTCGATACGGGACTTCACGTTAAGACAAAATTGCCTAATAGCGACGTAATCAAAGTAAGACGGCTTAACGTACTGTTGCCCCTCTTTTAATGGAATCTCCAATCTCACTACCGATGAAATTAATTTGTTTTCTAATGTATCCGCGCATATCGCTAGGCGAACTCTGATTAGAGCAGGGTTTCAAAACTAGTTAAGTGAATAGACATCGTTTGGAAAGAGAAGAAGAGAAAGGATCAGAATAAGAAACAGGGTGGGATACATTTCCCGCGTGGAAGTCACGCGGATTACGTTTTTAGATCGGCTCCTTAACCTCGTGAGGGATGAATTTGGCGGAGGGTGTGCTGGAGATTCGATCGAAATTAAAATTAAAATTATCGTAGGGACGCCGAGTGTGCTGTCTCTCGCTCGACTCCGCCTCTTCTAATCGAGATTTTCACGGTCTCCGGCGTGCAGTTAGTTTTAAGTGGATGAATGCGACCCGAGATGTATATCTCGTGTGCTTCTGATTGGTCCTATCCAATTAAGTGTCTCAGTTTGAGTTGTCATGAGTTCACAGATCGAGCGCAATGTTCGAATATCTCGATGTATTCCGTCATTTCATTTCTAGGATCCACTATTCAACCATCGAACGTCAAAATCCCTAATTAATCTTTGTTAAATGTAGTTCATAATTGAGATTCATTGCAAAAAACAAAATATATAATATATTAATAGTATATAATCTTTATATATATATAATAATATAGTATATATAATAATATTTATAGTATTATGTAAGATATATATATAACAATAATGATTATAGTTTTAAAATTGCCGTTAATTTCTATACGAGTTTTAATCATTGTACAATATATGAATGCATATTTATTTATAACAATCGTAAATCAGAAACTGTTATGTTTTAATAATGCAATCTACGTGAATTAAGATGGCAGAAATACCGAAAAGGGAGGCAATTCGCAAATTGAGGAACCTCGAAATGCGTCGTAGAGCCTGTAAGCGGAAGTGGCGTAACGTTCCAGAAAATTAATCGTGTCCGATATTACGTCGAAGCCCGTTCGGCCCTCCGGCGAAGGGCGACCAGAGGAGGAAAGAGAGGCGTCGTAGAGAGAAAGACGGAGAATATTCGGCGTTACATCGCGCGGTGTCGCTCCCTGTAATTTTCGCACGATTTTATGGGAATTTAAGAATAATTCAATTAGGGCCCGGGGATCACTTTCCGAGATATGCTAATTCCATGGTGAGACCCGCTACCCGTAGAACTGTACTAACTATGGTTGTTGCCGGTGGAAGGTGAGGGGGAGGGACAGGACGGGGTATAGCGCAGGGTAACTTAGTATATAAAAGCAAGATGGGGGGAGAGAGAGAGAGAGAGAGAGAGAGAGAGAGAGAGAGAGAGAAACGAACGATCGTACCTATATCGTCCCCAATTTAAAAATCTAATCTCCAATGATCGTTTGGAGTGAGATAAAAAATACGATCCAACGTCGAAGAGGGGTCTGGCAGTCGTCTCAAGCTATCGCATTTTCAATCCGGCCTGATTAAATTCATTAGTTTAATAGCGGGGTAGGTATCAATATCGAAGCGATTCCCCGCTCGTCCTCTCCTTCCGCTTTCCATCTGACTCATTCTTTTCTATTTCTCCTTCCGCGGCTTCTTCTGATTCTTGGTCGGTCTCTCTTTCCACGGTCCTTAACCACCGACTACCCCTTGGGGTTTGGCACGGCCGAGGGAGTTCCGGCCTCTCAGTTGAAGGCAAAAGAACCGCCTAATAAAATTGACAAGAATCACTTATTTAACCCTCGGCCAATCGGGAAGACGACTATTGAAAGATCTGCTCCGCAACTGTTTTCACTTGGACGAAGGACTCTTCCGATCTCTTCGCGCTTGATCTTCAACAGTTCTCCCGTTGAAGGGTTCTAACTCAAAGAGAATGACTGACGGGAGTAAGACGATCGACAGGGAGAGAAAAGTGGTTGATAGAACTCAGGTAAACATTCAACGGCCGAGATTAAGCTGAGATATTCTAATGGCCCAGCCAGTTGGCCCCGTGGGTATCGTCGCGGCATATCGGCCTCCGTAGATCTCTGCTGCCAAGTAATGTTTCGCCCAGGAAAAGCGAAAGAAGCTAAAAAAGCTATTCCCGATTGGCCAATAGCACACGAGCCTTAATCTATTCAAATTGGAAGTGATTGCATTGTCTCGTGAGTCTAGGTGGAAAAATGTCGATGAAACTACAGCGGTGTGCAAGATTTTTATTATTACATTGAGAGATATTTTTTATCTCAATTGTGATTTAATTGATTACAATAATGATAAGTAACATAATAAAAATTTTAATAAAACGAGATAGTCTCAAAAGACCGGTAGGAATGAAAATTCCATGGTACGTCGAGCGCATACACAGTTATCCAAAGTAACTTCCGAATAATAATTATTGAATTATCGGATGAATAAGCACGACTTGCCTAACGAAATCCACGTTTTCTTATACCGCTGCTAAATCGTGGGAAGATAAAAGCAGGCTATTAATGTCATTTGAAGAAGGCGAAGAGAATTTTTTGCAGCGATTGCCGTATGGCTTCTCCTCTCACATGAAAGATATAAAAAAACAAACGTGATGCGAGCATAAGCACAAATGGTACAAAATAGAACAAAATACATCTCGAATTTCTGAGAACTAAACTAAATATGAAATATAAAAGAAGACTCTAATTTGTTTGCTAGGTTTGCAGCACTATAAATCAAATCGCACATATGATTAAAATCGAATTCTATATATTCAACTCTCTCTCTCTTATATCTAATCTCTCATATCTGATCTCATATATCTATGGGCTAATTTTGCTAAACAGTTTATATGATTTTAATAGTTAATATATACTGTATAAAAACCTACTAATACATTTGTAAGCACAATTCAATTTTCTCGCAAATGTGACGTACAATTATTCTTATCGTATCTTGTTTCGATAACCTATAATCGTTTCCAAACCATGATTCTTTTCTGCGCTACATATTTACGATCAAACGTTAAATCAAACAAATTGTGGAGGACAAAATCAGTCGCAATTATGCGAAAGTTTTCTCATTGACTAGCGAGTTTCGTAAACAGAGAAAGGCGGAACCCTTTTTCTTTTCTTCAACCTTCCCATTTACGTGCCTAACGAAACGGAATTCAAGGCTTTGGGATTTTATGAGCCTTTCGAGCGATCACATTGAATCCACTTCTTACCACAGCCCGAATCTACAACTCGTTGCACCGGCCCAGTTTTTCACGATTTCGTTGTCTGAATCCGCGCCCTCACGCTTACACCCCCAAAAGGAGAAAAGAAACCGACGACTTTCCTTCATCTTGCTACGCCTCGACTTTGCGGCACGCGATCCAACTATCATTCGTGCGCGCGCGCGTACCTTCCTTTTTTCCATCTACTTTCTCCCATCTCCTTTGTTGTGATCATCGCGAGAGGGATGGTTTATTTTTCTGCACGATCCACGAAAGTCGGGTGGGAGGATAGCGAGGATGACGAAGATTACCGTTTGCGAGCCAGTTCGCAATCTTAAATCATTGTTAAGTGGCTGGTACCCATTATCTTCTTATAGTATGTTACCGTGCACGATGTCTTCTTTATGTCTGTTCATGCCCGCCCATTGTTCCCCATAAATTCACCACGTGACAAGAAAGTATTTACAAACGCGAAAATAGGTACAATGTACCGCCGATTGTATGTTATTGCAACCGTGGGAGGATAATAAAAAATTGCACAGTTCTATTATTGTCGTCAGTTTTATTATTTGCACACGACTTCGGAAGAATATTTTCGAACACGCGAATATAACGAACGCTATTGTTTCAACTGAATAGAAATGTATATATATGTTCTTTCGATTTTATTCAATGTTTACACATTATGTTGTTAATAATAAATAGTTAATTATACCATAAATAATGATCTACATTTATCTTCTGAGGAACACAATATAAGATTGGTGATAATTGTTGCTATGAAAAGTTGACAACTAAAATGTTTTTATGAAAATTAACTTTTTTTATCAATTGTAAAAATATATTTTTCGGATAGAAATTATCTCTTATATGAACGTATGCGCAATGTGCATAATGAAAATCGTGAGTTAGGAACAATGACAGGCCGACGCGGACGAGTCTGCAAGTGCTTGTAACGGTCGCACAGATTTTCCATGGAAATTCGTCACATGAAGAGAGGTGGAAAGAGCAGAAAGAACGAAGTAGAAAAAAGAGCTGTAAGCGTCGAGCAGAGCGAAATGAATAGCGCCGTGCTATCTCGTCGTGGTCCACGTGAGGGTTCTTTTAATACGCAAGTCGAATGGCCGGTCGGGCCGCAGGATATAGGTAATTCCATTTCGCCGATAGCTACGAGGCGCGCGACGCGACCAAGGAAAAACGGGGATAGAGCGTGCCGGAGGAAGCGAGGGAGAAGCACGCTTGCTATTGTAACCGATCCTCGAAGCCACCCGCATGACGGTAGTGTAGCTGTAGTCAGCCAGTGGCGAACGCACACGAAGCCTTAATAACTTATGGATTCGATATGCGCGTTATTGAACGTCCCGTTAGAATCCGGGCATTATCGATAGCATGCGCACGTGGAATACGCGCGATGTGTACAGGGTGTTTCACGGCCCGAGCGCGTCCATCGCCACGGGGGCGGCACGTTAGAAACTATAAGACCAGAATGTATAATCGTATTAGCGACAGGTGTTTTGTTTTCTCGGACTGGCTGCGCGAAGCGCATAATCCGATGTTTCTTCTTTTAACTTATGAAATAAGCTTGAACTAAGTGAAAAAATAGCCTACATACGTACAACTTCGATAGAACTGAAGTTCGTCTTTTACCGTAAAAATACAATTATTTTTCAGAACATATTATTTTTACGAATAATTTAAAAAATATATATATAAATATTTTGTTGTATAATTCTCGATCAAGTCGCTTGATTCAGGCAGATAGATGTTAATATCTTACTGCAAATGACAGTATCATGTCATTTGCAGTAAGATGTCCACCAACTGTAATACTTTCTTCCTGTCATTAATATTTTACGCCGGTGATTAACATAAATAGTAACTTATATGATTTATTCCCTCAGATTGGAATATCTTATTCATCGTTATGCTATGCTTCTATCTCACCCATCGGTCTTCTCCCTCATAATCTATTCAATATTCAGTTGAATCAATAGTGAGTAAGTTTTGACCGTTTACCTGTCCGAACCTCACACTGATTCCTTCATTAAGAGTTTATCTGCGATTCACGAAGCTACCTATATAGTATGTATCGTTCATCTATACTGGTCGCTGTGGCAAAGTCTGACCCTTACTTTCGTCTTATATGAACGGGAGCACTATGTTGGAAAACCGACTAACGCACGTCGATGATATCGCCATCTTCCTCCTACCTCTCTTGAACGCTAGTTTTCCTTTCTCTAGGTCTATCGCGCTCGCTATGCTGCGATCAATCACTTGTGGCTCGTGTTAACGCGCTTTGCCCGGGTACCAAGGCGCACATTAAGTGTTCATTATTGAAGTACACTCGATAACTGTCGGTTTGTCGATACGCTGCCAAGCGTTTGCCAGTCCTGCAATCTTCATTTATCTATCTTCATTTGTCTATCGCTAAAATAAGTCAATTTATTTTACTCCCTTTTGATTTTGGGAAACAAATTAACATTTATTACAAATTAACATTTATTACTAAATTTTATTTATGCAAGAATTCTCTTTCATTTTTACGTGATGCAATTCTTTATAATCTTATCGTTCATTGGTAGATACAGCAAGCTTAAATTCTGCGATTTCTTCGTACACATCGCCACGAATGTAATTTAACCGCTTCGCTTAGCTGCTAGAAGGGTTATCACCGAGGGAAACGTCGCGATAGACGTTGCTCGTTATCGATTAACAGCGGTTCGACCAGCTCTAATCCTTCCAAGATACTTCCAGAATCCGTTAACGTCGATATCGGAAATCTCATTCGACCGTTTGCCTCCTCCCAAGAGATACTTGCTGGGAAACTCGTACTCTCTTCGTAACGTATTTGGCACTATCTGCTTCTCGGTACTTTATCTAGCGCGATCAGCATTATGCAATTGCAAGCGGTACTTGCTTGTCCCGTATCCAGGAAAATATAGACAAGGCAAAGAGCTTCATTACGCGAAAGACCGTGATATTTACACGACAGCACGTGCACACGTAATGTGATAGAGTTTAACGAACTATTTATTTACTTTTGCCACGCGTGAGAGGAGAGCACACGCGTCTTTCATCCTCCTATGAAATCAACTTGCGATCATAAAACCATATTCCTGGCCACGTGGATGTGATTTTGTTTAGTTTGCCCGTCAAATATATGCCACCTACGTTGCCATGATATCCTATACCTCCCCC
>NW_017295784.1:1271499-1311355 GCF_001594075.2 Trachymyrmex cornetzi
CTCTCACTCTTTCTCTCTCATTTTCTCTCTCTCTTCCTAATACTTCTCACTTCACACGTACAGACACGTGGCTCAGTGTGTACACGCAATACGGAGCCAACCAGGCGCTGTTTCTTCCTTCCTTTTTTTTATAGCCCCGAGCATTATAAATTCAAGCAAGACATCTATACACTCACACACGCGCCCATCAGTGAGTGTAATTTCTCCGGTTTGCGCGTAGCGAACTGATAAAAACACGCGTGCGCGGACGACGCGACGCCGAGGTTCTCTATTTATTATCAAATTTCTTTATGGGTTTACAAGCCTGTCAACGACGTGTTGGTGTAACAGGAGGCTCACTCACACGAACTAAACTCCATTAACCGATGCTCGCCTAAGGTACATTCCCCTACCATCGTTCGCCAAGCGACTATCATTCACGGAGTAATAACCGAGCGTGCCTGTATACGCGCGTGCGTGCGAGTGTAGTTACGTATCTATATATATATGTCGTGTACACGCACACATAGGATCAGTCGGTAACGTTTACTGCTTCGCTCTGGCGCGTTCACCTGCCCAGGGGACATCTGAGATTTTTACGACGAACCGCGTGTCACTTGGGGGAGGTTGCGGGCGATAAAATCCTCCTGTTGGCGAGATTAACGTTTCTGTGCAGATCGCGAGATTGTACCTGGAGGACACACTCAACTTCCAGTATATATGACCGATCCTTGGTTGCATTGAGCGATTAAGAAGAAATGATGATTATATTGTTATTTTACGTAATTATGAAAACACGAAAAAAATTTCCATATCCACAAAGATTTCCAACAGTCTCAGATTTGCTATTTTTTATCGTGGTTTAGAAAACTATTACAATCCATCTTATTACATTCTACATATTACATGAAACATTTTTTTTTATATAAAACATAACAATAACATCGTGAATCACATAAATTTGTTTAAGAGCTGTTATGTGATGTCGCAAATATTTTTCAAATTATTAATATAATATTGTGTGAAATTCATATTGTCGACATTTACATGCTCGCGTTTTCGTTATCGCGCAATCTTCGGTCGTTCTCTGTTCTCATTTGAACGTGTAAACTAACTATCATCTATCTTTTCCTTGCTTCTTTTATTTTTGCAAAGCAAACAGACGAGCGACGTACAGTTCGACGGCCCCGAAAAATCAACAGCATCGACTTCGACGACTGACAGTGACTGGACACACTCGTTTATAGGGCGGACGGATGTCAATTATATTCTATAATGCGTGCATGATCGAATTGGTGGGCGTCGCGGGGGGTGGCGAGTGATACATATATGTTGTATACAGGGTGTTCAGTTTTTGTCACAAAAACTAGTAATATAATGGATTTCTTGATGAATATGAGAATAATTTTTCCTTAGCGAAAATATGATGGATGGACCAATTATGCAGATACACTATATTGAAAATAAACGTTTCAGCAAAGTTAAGATTCAAGAGTATATATATGTGTGTGTACGTGTGTGCACTCATGTTCTACTCGATTTAATTTTCAGTAAATTTTATACATTAACAAATATTCATGTGTAAATTTAATTGTCGAAACATTAATATAAAAAAATTAATGATTTATGGAAAACGATAAGCTTTTTTCTTCTGAAAAATTGCTTTTGAGATATTTTTAACCGAAAAAAAAGTGTGCGACTTCTGATACAACCTGTATTACATTTGATACATACGAATTGGTGATTGATAGAGCGATACAATTCATCCGAGTCGACACATCGATATTTCGACTTTATGAAAATTTCATTAGCAGCATTATATAATGATATAAAGGTGATGTCCACGTGATAGGGGAGATGTCATACAATGATATGAAGGTGATGTCTCTATGACGGTGGGAGACGTAGGGTGATTTTGTAGGCTGAAACTCGTCGACACTCGTCAAGCTGTCGATTAACTTCGTTAATTATTCGACAATTAATAGAATGCCTATGTATGAGTAAGCGTCAATAAATCCGCTTTTAAGCAGATTTTAATAATCGACAGTGGCCAGTTAATCATTAATGCCTATTTTTCATATTTTTTAAAATATTATTTTTGTTACAAGAAAATACATTAACACTCTGAACAGTTACAATTAATTCTAAAATGAGGTACATATAAGTAGGTATTATAAAAGTGTTATAATGCATTTCCTTACATAAAGAATATCATCATAAAATTTTGCAGCTTAAATTTTAAGAAAATTTATAATTACAGAATTGGGAAGGAAATTATACAAAAAATGAGCAATTACATATATTTTGTCAGGAGTATAAAATTTCTCAGGAGTATAAAATTTCACTTCATAAATGAATTATATATTTGATTTTATCAAATATTTGAAAATCAAGTATTTAAAAAAGATTTAATATATTAAATAATACAATCCTCTTCTCTCTCTCTCTCTCTCTCTCTCTCTCTCTCTCTCTCTCTCTCTCTCTCTCATCATCGTAATATAGTTATGAAATAAAATATCATATTATTAAACGAATCATAATTACATCAATCTAAAATTACAGTCAATATATCTCCAGTTTTATCGTTACTAATTGGTTAACTTTGACTGTATAATAATATATAATTTAAACTTGAATATAAAATATTACATTTTTTCTATTGCAATGACTAACCACGTGTCACTTGTTTTCTGTTACAGGTGAGTGCACGTGCAAACGCAGATACCGTGTATATTGTGAATCCGAAGATCTCGTGAGTATATAGAGACCGCTTGGAATTATTTATCATTTGTGTATTTTGTACGCAAACCATGCGGGCAAGTATTCATAATTTATAATTAATCCTACAATTGCCGATTACCACGCCGGTAATCGAGCCCTTAGGGACTTCGGGGATTTCGGGAAGTATCTCGAGGCACATGAGAAGGTGAGAAACGATCGAGAAAGAACGAAGAGTCGGAAATTCAATGCGAACTAGTATAGTATCGGCCGCATCGAAATGCGGGGTTCTCTTGTCAGTCGGGATAGGGTGGCTTCCGCAACGGGCGGCAGCAGAACGAGTTCGAGTGGTAATGCACTAATCAACCCCTTGGAAGGCGGATGTATTGGCGCTATACGAACGCAGAGCGCGAGGGCTTTGGTTATAATCGAAGGCTGCTTCGAAGGGGGATTCAAAGGCGGAGGGGTGGTGGACACGGACGAGTGCGAGAGAAGGGTGGCAGGAGGTGGGTGGCGGGTTGAGAAGCGGGAGAGGGTGGCTGCTGTAGGACGGCATCGCGATCGACGTCGTTGTAGCATACACGATGTAAATTTTGCCCGGGTGTGCGGGTGCGGGTGCACCCTACACGATAGGGTGGAATCAAATCGATAGCAGACTAAGATATACCTATCAGTCTAATTGTCAGTACAGAAAGACCGAGAGAGACAGCAGCCTCGTGGTATCGGAAGAACGGATGGCGGGCAAGAAGGGGTGAGTGAAAGGCGAACGTAGCAGGAGGACGCACGAGGGGCGCGGGGGGAGGGCGAGGAAAGGGTGATACCAAGGGGTGGGATATGCCAGGCATATAGCTTAATCACCCTCCTACCGTTCTTCAACCTCCAGCCAACCCTCTCGAACGTTGGTACCTACACCAACCCTACCTCCTCTACGTCCTAGAGTAGCCGGCCTTCCGTCGTCCAATAATCAATAATTATACTCAAATAAAGAGAGAAGGGGATGGATGAATCGCCCGGCAAAGGGTTAGAACGGAGCGAGAGCTAGGTATCGGCATAAGATACCGAGCGAGATGAGACTACAGGCACCTAGTACCTCCTATACCGCATCCTCTCTCGTTTCCTTTCTCTCGCACTCGGCCTTGTCTCTCGCCCCATCTCGTTCTCATTCTCTCACCCACCCCACCTTCTTCCTTCCACCACCACTGTAGCGCGACCGCCACCACCACTTCTACCTCCCTGCCACCCACATCCTCATCCTCATCCTTCTCCTCCTCCTCCTCCTCCCCCCGCCGCGTGTAGCCTAGGTACAGGCAAAAGCTCCGATGCGGGCTTCTGACTTGCTTGGCTCTCATTCACTGAGTGATCAGGAACGTCGCCACAGCGATCGGTTCCAATGGAGGAGGGCTTTCGCGCGACGGCCGATTTAATCGCCCTCGATTGGCTTCCTAGGTCCCAGCCTCGATATTCTTGCGGTGACGAGAATACCTCCAATCTATCTATGCATATCTCCTTGTAACAGTTATATTAGCACATGACGACATAGAAATGACTCTATGTAAAGGAAAATATGCGGCGTTACTCTTCTTATAATACATTTGAGTGAAACAGTATAGACCTAAAATAATATTTTACAAACTTACGTGAAGAACACATATAACGCCGTATTTAACAATTTACTCAGCATCGCACGTGTACTATAAGCCATTGCGAATAAGTCGAGAGTTCTGTGTTGGGATAATGGAAAATCGTGAAGGTATTAAGTAAGGTACGAAGAAAACGAAGACGATAGCTCGTCGATAGGAACTGGGTAGTTGATCGATGCAAAACCGGCTAAAAGTCGCGTGTCCCACGTCTACCGTCTCTAATTAATCATCGCTCAACACGGGCAATACGCTCCAGTCCAAGGCGCGCGTTACCTTCTTCGGCGCGCAAGCCTGGTAGAAATTAATTGCGATAATAATCTGAGATCGAGGCAGTGATCGACGATGCCGCGTGCGGATGTGCCTCGTTCGCGACTCTTTTGTTGTCAAATAGCTCTAGATCTTTTTTTTTGTTCGAGAAGCGACAGGTCTCAAGATACCAACAAATCGATACGGCGCTTATATTATAGACAATGAATGTACAAGGTGAGGTAAGGCTGGACGATCATGTTATACGATCTACATTGAGGTGTTACGATCAGTCTAAAGAATAAGCTCGATGTAAATGGAGTAATACGATATGAAATATAAAAAAACATAATACATCCCCTGGAGGATATAATCGAGTCGAAATTCCTTCGTACTAACGTGTCTTAATATCGCGAATGCATTATTCTTTCGTCTATAATGTTTCAAATTCTTCAATGCTTATGCAATCTTATGATTCTTTAAAAAAGTGAAAAATCTCAATATTCGCAAAACGTGATAGCATATAAATTTCGATATCTCTCGTCTTTAAAGATGTAAACTACTCTGCAATTCGGGCACGCATACACATACTCATACAGTATACGCGCGTATGCATACGCATTGAAGTTATGGTTCAGCGTCCCAGTTAAACGACGGTAGCTCTCCACGGGACGTGGCTCCATTCACTTTCACCGTCAAACGAAAGTAAAGCCCGCGAAAGGGGTAAACAACGTGCAACACCCCAACGTGCAACAGCAGCAGCAGCAACAGCAGCGATGGCAATGTAGTAGAGAGCGGGGATGCAACGGCGCTTGAAAGGAGGATAGGAGGTTGGACAAGAGGGCGAAATAGAGAGGACTGAGTGAGAGAGAGGGTAGGTGGTGTCTGCTTTGCCACTTCGGAAACTCTTGTGAAGTAGCGGGAACTCCTGTGCTCGCATATACCGTAAGCAGGTCAGAAACTTCTTTCGACCCTTCGCCGCGTTCCTTCTCACGCTGTAGTTTCGTCCTGCCGCACCACCACCTTCCCCATTTCCCGCATCCCTTTTGCTCCTTCTACAGCTTTGTCCTTTTCTCTCTCACATTACCTGCATCTCTTTCCCTCGTTTTCTCTGCAGTTCAGCGTTGTCCGAGGTTAGGGATTACGCGTCTCTACACTTTCTATCTTCCCTCCTTCTTGTTATTTTTCACTTTTCTCTCTCTCGCCGTAGCATCCTCCCTTCGGAGCCCGGCCGCACTCTTATCAGAAAGCACCGTGACCCACAAGATTCTTCCAAGGTTTTAAGGACTTAATGAATTTCAAGACAAAGATTCTCGGCGTTAACCTTGACCCAAAACGAACTCCAGAAACAGAACATAGGAAAGTAATATGCGGCTACGATATAAAAAAGATCTCGCGTATAAAAAAGTTCATACTTCTAGTTTATCGATAATATTAAAATTATGTTTTTTAATAAAATATTTGAAAAAAAAAAATTTATATACTATAGAATGGTCACTGGTTATTAAAAATTCAAAAAACTATAGAATTCTAGTATTATTGGTTAGTAGTAATTATCCAAACGCCGATTTATGTCCGGACAGGATTAATATTCGCAAAATAAACGGTAATTTAAAGAAATCTATCCACGTATAGATATATGATGTACTAGTCGTGCACGCATCCATTTACATTTCGAAATGTACGATATGCAATTATGGGAAGCTCAGGGGAGAAGACTCAGAGCGGCGATTTGCTGATACACGATCCTCGTTACTGAAAGAGCATTGAATATCGCTCCTCGTGGTATCAGTTTGTTGTTAAAACGTGTCTACGCAGGCGGATGAAAGGTTACGCGGCGTCAGGTATTCAAAGTTAATTTAGCGATTATCGGCACTCTCCGAACCACGAATAGGTAACATCGGCCTGAAAGAAGAACTTTCCGTTTTAAAGCTGCAAACTCTCGCGATATGGATAAAGAGGATATCGCGTTGGGATGGATTTATTGAGCCAAAGTAACAAGAACAAAAATACACTCATTGTTAATTATGAAAAATATAAATTTCTATTATAAATCAACATTAATAATTTAGTTAATTCCTGGATTTTTCCAATTGGAATTTAAAATAATTTCGTAATGATCCAGTATCAATTTGACATTTATTCATAATTACGTCATAAGTGTTAATAAATCTTATATTTCAAACTATTAATTAATTAATTATACTATTAATTATACTTTCAACTTTTAAAATAATCCTGACATTAACAGCGATTAAGAAACATATTAATTAATCAATTTTAGATTATTAGAAATTTATTATTCTATTTATGAACAATTGAGACTTAGCTATTTGACCAAAGGAAATTCTATGCGAGCGCGCTCTCGTGCTAGACTGTAATGGCTATAAGCGGACCTTTCCTGACACGTGATTCCCGAGGTTAAGCCGTGTCCGCAAAACGTGCGACCGAGCCCGGCTTGACGTCCCGTCGGGATAAAAAATCCGCGCGTGTGGGCAGCCGACAGTACGGTCGATCCTCCTTGTGTGTGTCCAGCTTAACGAGGGCACTTCAAAGCGAACTGGAGCGATATTAAAATTAGAGATTCGTCATTGCCATCGAAGCCGGCTCTTTTTCTCCTATCCTTCCCTACGCCTCTCTCTTTCACTGTCACCCCTTTCCTCTTTCCATCTTTCTCCACCCTTCATCGAACATGAGGGGACACACTCGGACGGCGGTAATATTTCGAGTGAACGCAGGGGTGGATACGGGTACAAGGGCAAGGGAATGGATATGGCGGAACAGAAAAAGAGACGACAACACCAGACCTAGAGTAACGGAGAGAAGTTTCGGTGGTGGTGAGCTCAGAGGGGATTCTGTTGCTCGGTCAGAAGGGTGTTACGATAAGGGGTTGCGCTACCTCAGCGGAGGCGACCGGCAGATCAATGAAAAGGGTTCGCACGAGCAGGAGGAGGATTGATCGCCGATAGGGAAATTTCGTTAGTTTCCACCAGTCATAAAAGGTGATGGTGGTGGGCGCTGTTCCTGCTTGCTATACCGCCGCGGAGAGGCCTAACTAACGTGGAATCACCCTTCGAAATTCACCCTTCTGAGAGTGAGACGAGGGTGGTCGGCCGGGGCCGCGGAGGTGCGGGTGGAAGTAGGAAGAGGTGAATTTCCACCAGGAGGAGGAATGGGTTGCAGAGAACTGCTGCCAGGCTGTGTCGGGGTGGACTACGCGTTAGTGTTTGTGTTGATGGAGGAACCGGCGCGAGACATGGAAGCACACATCAGAGTATTAACGAAATTTTAACCAATCAATGAGAAGTTCATTAGCCTGTGCCGTTCGCGTTGCGAATACTCCCCCCCCCCCCCAAAAAACGGGGAAGCCACAGTCTTGGGGGAGATCGCGCACCAGTGATAAAATTCAACATTCGACGCGCGAGGTACCCCTTAGCACCCACCGCCACCCTCCGTAGAGAAACTCACTCTTTGCCTTTCCCACCATCTCTATTGCCATTTCATGCTCTTTCTGTTAGGACTGGATTAGTGTACGGAAGCGTCTAATTGTAAACGCGAAAACATTAAGCGACTCCCCCATGAAGATATATAGTGCGGGACTAAAGATAAAAAAAGATAATAATTTCCATTTTTTTAAATACATGAATTTTCATTTTATCCGGGGTATTTTTCACTTGAATAATCATTATGTACACATATAATTAATTTAATACATTTAAGAATAAAAATTCTTTTAGTTAAGAAACAATGTCTATAAATTAAAAGAAATTTCTTATGTATATACATATAAACCAATGTTTTTTATCTAAATTGAAAAACATGATTAGCGCAACGTATCATTAACGATGTACATGCAACCGTGTCTTTAACAGCGTATACAATTAGGTGCGTCCGATTTCTTAAAACAGATACATTAGTCAAAGGCTATAACCAACCGGGGAAGGTTTCCGTGTCGGTAGGGTCGTCTCTCGCCCACGCATTTGTTGCAGTGTCATTTGTCTCCAATATCTCTCGGCGCCCCTGGGACAGCCGCGCCTTCGTACGAACCGCCACGGACAATGCATGGAATAAGCCACAATAATAAAAAGAGTCAGTGCGCGGTGTCGCGGTGTCGCGAAGGAAGGGTGACGCCGGCGGTAATAATATTGTCACGATGATTGATACGGCCGGTCTAAAGTTTTGTCGATATCCCGACATACGCAGCTATCTTACGAGACGGCTTATTTAATGACCAAATCGATTCATCCGACAGTTGGTCCTTAGACTTTATCGGACACGAAAGATTGCAGTATATAGAAAAATGGCTTGTAATAGAAAAATATTGAATATCTCGATGAGCCGGTGGAAATGAAATTCTTATAACGATTGATAAGTAATCAGCATTTATCGACTATCGAAGTTCTTATAACTACTGATTTGCATTATGTACCATGGATTGTAGGGAAATACAAATATGTCAATCATATAATGAATTCTGAGCGACTCCTAATTCCGTGAATACTTTATACTAAACGGGAACCAATAATATTGATCACAATAATGTGCGTTAGTGATCTATAATGTTCTGGCAGGATTTCGTGACATTAAACTTTCTCTAAAACTTAATGAATTAGAGCAGGAAAAACAAAACTATCAGATAATTATTAATATTATTAGATAATTAAACAATTAATATTGCGACGGGTTCTCATATTTCATAACTTTGCAGGCATCTCATTCGAATCTGATTGACGATGTAGTCGTACGTCGTGTGTCACCGAGATTCAAATGTCCAACCCCTAGAACGAACGTTAAAACCACCTAGATGCCGGCACAAGGATCGGTTCCCACGTATGCGATTTTTTTCTTCCGCCGTCATTTGTCTCTAATATCTCCCGACGCCCCCGGGACAGCCGCGCCTCCGTGCGAACCGCCATAGACAATATATCGAATAAGCCACAATGACAAAAAGAGAGCCGGGTACGCGGCGACCGACGCCGTGAAGGAAGGGTGGCGTGGCGGCGATTGTATTGGCCGCGACGGTGGCGGTGTCGGCGGTGTTGCCGAGTGGAAAACGGCGGGGGCGGGGGGGTGCGCGCGGTGGAAATGAGGAAGACGAAGAGGGTGGGCGACCGTGAGAGACGATAGCGGAAAAGAGAGAGCGAAATGCAGAAAGGAATGAGAAAGGGTGAGAGCGAGAGAGACCACGTACGAAAGGATGATAGCGGCGAAGGAACGACAAGGCACGGGGGAGGAGGAGGAGGAGGAGGAAGGAACGATAGGCGGAAAGAGCGGGCGACCGCGTAAGGGAGGAAGAGTTCGGAACGAGAGAGGAGAGACGTACCATATAAAACCGAGGCGCGCGGAGAAAAAGAGATTTGCATTGCCGGGCCTCGCGATGGGGTAAACCGGGGCAGGGGAGAGATGGGACGGCTCTCGCAATATATATCGGAGGAAGGGGATTTCTGTTGGAGAAGACCGAAGGGGTTGAGTAACGACACGTATCATACGTGGAACCATACACCGGCGGACACGTACGTTCGATATCGCGCGGTGTTTTTACGTCCAAGTTTCTCCCTTCGCTTCCACCAATTAGACCGCGCGAAGGAGCATCTTTCCCCTCTGTCCATGCTGGCTGAACACCTTCGAGCTGACGCGGCCGAATAAATCATTATTTCCAATTCGATCTCGCGTTTGGTATCGCGTGCAGATTCGTTTTCTAGCTATTAATTGCATCGCTTTTCTTCATCCACAAATCTCGCGATAATAAAAGGTGATAATACAGTCATAAAATTTTCTGATGTATATCGTCATACGCGAATTATAACTTGCATACGAAACATTCCACAAATGCTTCCATCGAGTAATGCCACAAAATCGTCGAACGGATAATCAACCCGATCTCTATCTTTTCGCGAAACCATCACCGTGCGACGAGCCTCGAGTCGCTCCTTCGATCAGAACGTGAGTTTCGGTATTTCCCAACAGCGCACCACCTCGCCATGGAATGGCGAAACTCGCAACTTTCTCATTAGCCAGCGCGACAATGCAGTCAGGGTTAGGGACGTGTGTGCGCGCACGCCCAACACATTCGCGCCCTTCGATATATGTCACTGCCGGATGGATAATAATGTGTGCTTCAGCCCGATCGGCAGTTGTCGTTGCTCACCCTCCGCGATTCGACCTATCGTGCGCCGTGTGTGGTGTTAAGCGCTCGTATCTTCGTATACACGTATATGCGCATGCAACCTACACACGCGAGATCGCGCCCACCCACCTTCTCCCACCGAGAGGAGGAAGAGCCACCGCATAAATGTCAGAGACCAGCGGCTGAGCATTTCCTATCGAGCATTTCTGTCAATAAGCGCTGCCGCGTACAATGACGGCGATTCGAAAGCTGCTGATTATGAAATAAATGCCCGACTCGCGACCCTCACAACATTCGCGCGCGCGCGCGCGCTTATGATCTCTCTGTCTTTCCTGAGGAAGGAGAGGGAGGGAAATGATTGTTTGCAACCCGCGAGCTTCCTCCGTTCGCGCCCAGACGCCGAGTAAGCCGACGACGTTGACACTTTCGATACCCGTCGATGAACCGCAGTGATTTCAGACGAAATACGTCAGCTATACAGAAGTTTACATTTAACTTTGCTTAATATGATATCATTTTGCAATAATATGATCTTATAATTTGTTTGGAAAAAAATTTGTTTTGTTTAAAAATTAAAATCACATTTCTAAATCATTGATTCTATTTTTCTTTTTTCAGTATAAAAATGTTATACTTGTGATACTTTTCTTAGAAAATTAAAATGACACGTAGAAAAATGATTTATGTAATTGATATTTCTTGAAATTTTTGATCGTTTCTTTTGGCAAGTAAACGAGCAAACAGAGAAGGGTGCGATTATTGCAAATTTCACTGGACATTGATACGAATACGCTCGGACGTCTTCCTCTTTAGTGTCCTTCTTCTTGCTATCCGTAGTCCGGCAATCCGTGCCCGTTTCTCTCGTTTCAATATTTCTCTCCGGCGAATGCCCCGACTAATATATGGCTTCTGTCGAGCCACCGCGAGTCGAGTGTGGGTGGGCGTACGTATTCATAAACGCGTAGTCCTCGTAATGCAAATCAGAGAAAGAGTCAGGGAGAGAAAGAGGAATAGAGCAAAGGAGAGATGAGAAGGGAAAAGAGTATGAGGAAGGAGGGAAAGAGGAATGACGAACGCGGTTAATATTAATTCTTCGTGGTCGCCGTCCGGTCGATTGCGGATCGTAGCAGCGCAGGTGCTGAAGATGGCTAAATCCTTTGTAAACATCGAGGAATTATTAGGTCAGCTGTGGAAATAATTTATGCCCGTAACGATTTAATCGTTCTGTTCGCCGTGCGAGAACATGCGAGCATGTTAGATCTATATATTTAATTCTCATTAGTCTTTTATACTACATTGGCACACATCACGGCATATTAATGAATATCGATACTTACGATAAGTGAAAATGACGATCTTATTAATTTTTACTCGCTTCAACGAATATTTATATACAATTATAGCGGAGCTTTACAAATAATAAATGGATGGTAATAATTTTCAATATTTATTCAATAGTATTGAATATAAACGCGGAATGAACTTTTTACATCACCGAGCCTCGATAGAAGTCTCGATTGTCGTAGTCGTAAAAAAATAGGAAAAAAATTCGGTGCAGTAACGCTTTAAGCAAAGACTGTTTACATACATTTCTGATAATACAAGTTTTTAAAACAATACCGTAGCTCAGGGTGACTAAACCGAGCGCGAGGAGATGTCGTTCCATTATAAAGGCAATATCGCATGGTCGAGTCTCTACCTGGTATTACTAGCTTTCATAATCTGATGTATATTACGCATAACCGCGTGTATCTGGGGTGCGAGAGTGAGAGACGAGGGAAGGTGTGGGAGTGGTGAGGGTGGCAACCAGGAGGATCGCGTACTACCGTATGTATAGGACCAGTTTCGGCAAAGAGTGCCCTCGCCGGTGCTCGCTCGTAATAAGCATAAATCCTCGGAGGCTTATCTAGCGGCGCCCAGAAGAACGCTAAAATAAAATATCATACATTTTGCCTTCTACCCTTCGTACCGAGGTACGTTACGACCGGCGACACCCCTCTTATCCACCTCCCTTCGCTACCCCAGCAGTCGCTTTCTCATCCCTCCGCAACTTTCCACGCCGTCGTGCGTAGCTTCTGTAAGGTAAACATTACCTTCCATTGCTTAACGGGCAAGCTGCTTCGAGAAGTCTTGATTCTCGCGGGCGAGTTCAAGAGTTATCGTTACTCCAATTTACAAATAATCGCGCGCTTAAAAATTTACGTGAAAAAACTTTTAAACTATATTTATTGCTAAAGACTACTAGGATTGCAAAAGATTTGATAAAAATTATTTTTATTATTTAATTTGTTATGCTATACTTTTTTATATAATAATCTGAGATAAAAATTTCAAGACAATCAGATATTTTACTATTTTCTTAATTGATATTTCGCATTCTTATTAAGATGTCTTCGTACGAACAATGACGAATCGCAGTTAACCATATCCCGCTACTTTTTTCCACCTACAGCAAAAAATTCAGACACGTCGCGATAGGGATGGTGAGCGCCCTTTCTGTCGGATTTTTGCGAGGGTATGCGCGTCGATGCAACGCGAGATGTTGGCCAAAGGCACGTAGTCAGTGTAATGAGGCGAGATACATTCGGCCTCAACTCTCTCCGCGCCCTCTTCCTTCTGCCGCTGTTGCTTTTCTCTTTCTCTCTCCTTCCTCTTTCTCATTCTCCAGTTCCCGTGAGGTGGTATCGTACTAGCGGAGGATGGTTGGCGGAGAAGCTCGGCCAGAAACGCGAAGGGGTTCGAGGGAGGACGCTCGAGAGAGGGAAAGGGTTGAGCTCGAAGCCCGATCAGTCATTAGACAAGTGGGTATTCACATATATCGAGTTGTAAAATCGATAGGGGTGTCCGTTAGCCGTGTATCCTGTAAGGAGGGTGTGGTGGGGATGAGATGCGAGCTGATAGAACGAGAGAGATGTAAGCGAAGACGGAGAGAGGACGAATGACCGACCCAGCTATCTCGACGTCGGCCTGACGGAGACAGAAAACGGAAAGCCCCTTTCTCTCCATCTATACTTCCCCTTCGACCCCTTTTGTTGCTTCGCCACCCTCCTACAGCCCCTAGCAGCCCATCCTCCTTCTACTCCGTCTCCTCCACCTCCTGCCACCGCACGTATCCAGTCCTTGCATATTAATCCTGCCCATAATTCCCACTTCCCAGTTTGGGCAACCCTTCGCTTCGGTTGCTTCAGCTACCCACGTCGGCAGAGTGAAAGGGAAGGAGAATGAGTCGGAGAATGAAAATCGGCAAGATGGAGTGAGAAAGAGGAAGGCAAGCCGCCTCCTATCGATTGGGCTTTCTTTCCGACCTCGGCTTTTAATTGGCATTCTCCTGTGGCGAGAAGAGGAGCGAACCTCCATGGGAGAAAGCTCCACGGCCCAAAGGGGTGCTTTGCCACTAAAGGGGTTGATACTGGCGATCTTTCCTCCCGAGATGCAAAAATGGAATCTTCCTATCGTGACGCGCTGATATCGGTCCTCAGGATGAGATTCTACAAAAGTCCGGCATGATTTACCGAGATTCAAATTCTCGCGATGGATCGAGCGATAACAAAGCGTTTGTTCGCGCATGAAAGATTCATCGAATTTTACGGATCGATGCTCCTTAGTAAGATGTGCTCACCAGAGCTTTTGCAAATGTTTATAAATTTAACTTTTTTACTTTATTTGTTGTCTTGTTAAAATATAAAATGTTGAGTACATTTTTTATATTACAAAAGAAATTTGCGAGTGTATTCAATTAATCACAATAAGAATAAAAGAGCACACGTTTTAGAATCCAGATTTAGTCACCAAATTTAGATATGTCATTTTCGATTTGTTTACTAAGATATTTTTAGAATAAACTATAGTCTTATGTCTAATCTTAGACATAATTACTAATAAATTTGTTTTGAGTAGCAAAAAATCGATCACAAATCGAATAAATAAATAAGTCGTTAAGGTTTAATTTTTATGACGTTTGATCTCATCAGAGATATATCAAGGTAATGGATATAGATCAAAGGGATATCAAAGTATCCGTAAACGACAATTTATATTTGCGTTCCTGTCGTCCACGTGGAAACGATAATGCGACGACGTGGTCGGGGAAAGAGGGAACCGTGAAACCACGGAAAGCGAGAACGTGAGTTTCGACGGCCATGACGATCTCGTACCGACGCATCATTGGCGGACAGACTACGAAATTAATACGAAGCAAACGGCCATCTTGTCCCTGTACCGAATCTACGTACGTATACGAAAAGGGGTTCTAATGTGCCGCGGCGTGTGGATATCGGAGAGCCACGTTACTCGAGCTACCGCGTCCGTGCATATATTCGCACGTGTACGCGGGTACATACACACATGCGTGTACACACGTAAGGATGAGAAAGGCTGTGGACGTATGCGTGAAGATTGATTATACCGCAGGAGAAAATGTGATCAATAGCTCAACAAACAAAGGCCTCCAACGCCTATATAATGCAAATAGCAAAAATCGCGTAGGATTAAGGGGGTTGCGAAGGGAAGAGGACGTGTGGGATCGTGGAAAAGGGGGTACGAGACGCGCGATAGGGTGGTGCGACGGTCAAGAAACAATACGGACGCGTGCGGCTACTTCAAGTTTGCTTGACACCACACCGCGTACAGGCAACCCTTGCGCACACCCTCCGCGTACCCTTCGACTTCGCACCCTCCGGTTCTTCCCTACGAGCCAGCTCGGAGCCCACCGTCCTCGCTTTAATTTGCATACGACCGATCATGTCTTCCGACTCGCCTTCACATCCTCGTCGCCATACCTCACGACCATCGATCAAGCCCCGATTGTTTTTGCTTCAACTCACCCCCACTTTACCACCCGGATTGAACGCCTTCGTGCTGGGGGTTGCTCGTTGGTCACTACCCCCCACACGTACGTCTCTTATGCGCGCACATCGACTTTGTGTGGCTCTGCAACAGTCGAGAATCTCGCTAACGAGCGGTTCTCCTTCTACCAATGACATTGTTCTAACGTAGAAAACCTGCCAACATCCGCTACCCTTTGCTGCCATCCCCAACGATAATTCTTCATTCTTACTTCTTTCATGATCTCGACCCTTCTTCAATTTTTCCCGTAAAATAAACTAATGATTATTAAATTGTTTTTCCAAAATATGCTGTATGCAATTAATTTCTGTGATTTTTTTATTCATAGAGTATTGCTTTTGAATATGTACAACGTTATGTGTGACTTGTGTGTGACGTTATTATTCTTATAATTAAAATTGATTATTTAATTAATTTGTCTTATATAAAAACACGTATTAATATAATTTCATCAAACTTAATGATAAGATGCGGAATCTCTCTTCCCCTCCCTCTCTCTTTCTCGCTTTCTCTCTTGATAAAAATAAAATTATTTGCGAAGTAAATTGGAAATGAAATTTACTATATCACAAAGTTGAATTCAATAGACCAAACGATATATGATTATAACAATTGAGAGAGTCTACAGTTTTTATAAACTTCCCGGAAACATTAAATTTAATCGAAGCCCATTGATCTTTATGTCGTCATCTTCAAATAGTATATGGCTATTAATATTACTGATATTTGAGCAAATCAACTGTGACTTAAGGAAACAGAAATCTTCCGTAGTTATATACCATCATGACGACATATTAAATTCAGCTAAAATGTCAATGTGTGATATTACAAAATGATTCAGTACTAAATTATATTTAATAGATCATAAAATTAATATATACGTATGTATCCACATTCCAAATATGTGAACGAAAAGATTTATTAAATGGTTTGCTTTATTTAAGATTCATGTAAAACTAGGTAAATATCATTTGTACAGATATATATACAATATTTAATAAAACCAATTATTAAATATTCTATATATATATATACATATGTATGTGTTATATTAATATATTACAAATATTATGAAAATATATTGTAATTACTTTAATTATAATGTATAAAACGCTTTCAATGTCACTATGACTAAACCATTTTAAAAAATCACACAAACACACACACGCACGCACGCCCGCACGCACACACACGCACACACACACACACACACACGTTCAATAATATAGACAGCATTATGTCATAATTGTATCTGCTTCGTATAAAAAAAGTATTTAAAAAAACGTTTAAAGTAGATTCTGCATTCCGGAGCTTTACTCGCTCTATAGTTCGCTAATTGAAGAAACATATGATCACATTTTACACTGTACACGTTGATTTCTCGTTTTATTCGCATCGTTAAACAGTAGTCACGAAAGAGACGAAGAGTAGTATCGATAGACCGCTCTTCCATAACACCAAAAGCAAGGGGTGACTGTCCGTCACGTGAAAAAAAAAACACACACACGGTATCGCCGGGTCGCTGCCGTATTTATCGTAAGTTTGTCGATCGACGTGGTGTTAATTCCACCTGTCCTTCGTTTCAGGTTTCCCTCGTGGCGATAACCTACCCCATCGCCGCTAATGGCGGACATTATTGCGAGCGATCGCGGCAACTTCGGAAACTTATCCCTGTATAAGCCACCTTCCGTCAGTAGCAACCACCCCTTCCCACCTGATGGTATATCGAACGTCAATGCGTACTTATCTACACCCGCGTCTGTTCTTACCTGTATACTATAATGTGGTATGTGTATGAGTGTCTATGTCTGCGACATTGCTACAACACGCACTCGTATTCGCTTACTACACATACACGCATATCTATACAAGTAGAAACGAAGCTTCTGGACATAGGCGTGTATTGATTATGGGTGAAAACGGAGGACAATCGACAGGTAGCCGCCCCCGATAAATAAACTAACGAGTAAAAACGTGCAAGTTTACCACATGCGTCAAGGCTGTTCGATTTTACGCTACTGCGATGAGTCATGGCATTACAAGGCGCCAAAGGAATGTAGTTAATTTCATTAAATTATAAAGACTCAATCGATATGTATGATTATTATTGTCATTGAATACATAACAGAGAGAAATTTTTACGTTCGTTCTATATAAATTTAACTACGGAAACAGTCGAAGTCCGCAAGATGCAAAACACGTGTATCAACATCTGTGACAGAGGTGCGAATTTTGCAAAATTGAAGTCGTTGCTTCTCGATTAACCTGCGGAGCACGGAAAGAGAGATGATGCCTCGGCGAGAAAAAACAATTGATACGATCTCGTTCACGTAGCTCGTTGCACCGTGTGCGCCAACGTACTCGGCTTTAAAATCGTCCCATCCCACCCCTTGGTTGATCGGTTTTCTCGCTTCCTCTTCCTGCGCCTGCAACCTGCCCTTCCCACTATTCCGTATTCTCGCGTATACGCATCCACGTGAACCCTCGCGGAACACGTGGATAGGTTTCGAGTGCTCGCAATTCATCGCGATTGATTGCGGTACAGTGGCAACACAACGATTGCCGTACGTTCTATTCGTCGCGATAATTTTTTGCCGCCGTCGCTGCCACTCGATTCTTTCAACATCCCGGATTCGTCCTCGTTATAGAGACGGAAAAACAAGACGGTTCGGTCATACTGTAATTATTATGTGCGGATCGATGATGCATTAATGAGGGACGGATATACTTCGTATACGTCGCTGCGGGCGACACCGTGAGTATAAATGTCATTGATTTTTTATCCTGTAGACTACTTAATTTTTTCCGCTAATTAGTATTTTCTTTTTACTATAACTATATCAGAAATTATCCTTGAAAATTGCTAATTAAATTTTTTTTCAAAACTACTACACTAACATATACTAATTTGTTAATTTTAAATTATGTATTTTATTATGAGAAGTTATAAAAACGTAAAAATTATAATTGCTAACAATAAGTGAAATCATTTTTCACAAAATCATATATTCTGCTAACACACACACACACAATCAGATAACTGCGATATATTTATTGTCTAATTGAACTTCAAGAACTTCAAGTGTCGAAGTGACGAGACTAGTTGATGACATATATTATAAATTATTACAGACACGATAATTGGATGACAATTCAACGATTCGATCGATTCGATTGAAACTTTATACGTAATTTAATCCACGGTAATTACATTTAGACTCGCCAAGATTTAAAGTTATCCTCTCTTAAGCGTTTCGCTATTGATTTCCGTATATATTCCCGATAAAATTAATAAAGAGCTTCTGGTAAGCTCCTTACTAGGTTCGGTCCCAGATAAACGATGCTCGAGGCGAATCGCGAAGGAGGGAGAGGAACTCGTAAATGTGATTCTATATTTGCGTCGATGATAATGTAGTTACGTTCCATCTCCATTTAATCGCTTCAAGTCGATTTCCTGATGAGCGATGCGAAAGTACTCGGTGATATTTCAAGAAGTAGCAATTCCTGTGATTTATATCGCGCAATGTCTTCCTTAATGCGGGAAATTTTATCGTCAGTATCATTTAATAAACATAACGAGGGCGAGACATCAGAGATATTAACATTTAAGATGTTTCAACTGAAATTTATACGCATTACTTTATTGATTTGCAATTTACACGAATATAATTTTATCAGACACTTAACCAGGTCGATGTTGCTATTTCTAGATTAACCAGTTGGTTGAGGAGGTGTCCAGGCTACAGCAGAGCCTGCAACGCCTTCAGGAGACAAGTGCGCAAGCAACGGCGCGACTTGAGGAGGAACTTGAAGTGCGCAGGCAGCACATCAACAGATTGGAGAGCAAATTGGAACGACAGAGGGATTATGATGATCTGAAGCGCGAAATCAGTGTATTGAGATCAGTCGACCTTTCGCAGATACCAACTGGCGAACCTGGAAAGAGCTTGGAACATCTTCTTATGGAACGTTTCAAGGCGCTCCAACAAGCCGAAAACTTGAAA
Source organism: Trachymyrmex cornetzi (assembly GCF_001594075.2). NCBI lineage: Eukaryota > Metazoa > Arthropoda > Insecta > Hymenoptera > Formicidae > Trachymyrmex > Trachymyrmex cornetzi. The sequence goes on from NW_017295784.1 coordinate 1,291,059, forward strand.
CCCTCCAATACACCTGACGCACTCGGTAAGTGGACTAACGATATATTTTACTTAAAATCGTTACATATCAAAGATATACGAAGCACTTAATTTTAATTGTAAGATATTGAAGAAACTTAAAAAAAAAAGGATAAAACGCGGAATTGTAAAATCAAGTTAGATTTCCAGCACCTTGTAATATAATTTATATTAAAAATAATTGTTTCAAAAAAATTGTAACATTAAAAAATATCTACAAATATACAGGGTATTTGGTAAGTAACGATAACACTCGCATAGGGATAGAATGGATTAAACTGAGTCGAAAAATCGTCTACCATTTTGCAATCTTCGCAATAATTAACAAGATATCAATTACTAAAAATTACCGAATATTAATTGGCTTTCGATAATTTTTTACTTTATTATCAACTTTACAGAAAAACAAGTGACAAAAATTGTTCATTTTCTTCTCACACAGTTCTGAGAATTTTTTCAGAATTTTTTATCAGCTTTTAAGTACTGCATTTTCTTATATTAGCAACTATTTTTACATTAAAAAATGCAGTAGTAAAAAATTCTGAAAATTCGTCAGAACTTTATGAAATGAAAATAAACAATTTTTGTCACTCGCTATTTTTCTGTAAAGTTTGATAGTACTTGAGTGAAAAATTATTAAAAACCAATATTCGGTGATTTTTAGTAATTAGATAATTCTTGTTAACTAAATATTTTGCGAAAATTGTAAAATGGTAGAGGACTTTTCGACTCAGTTTAGTCCATTCTACTCCTACGTGATTTTTGTCGTTACTTATCGAACACCTTGTATATGGATCATAACGTCAATTAATCAAGAGCATACATGGAGCAAATAGATAAAAATAAATTTATGTAATATTTATGCAAAAAATATATAATCATAACATAAGGATCTGTTCTAAAATTGAAAAAATAGTAAAAAGAAAAAGTAACGAGGTGTTGGTAGGTCGGTCACACCTCGGCGATCTCGCTTCTAATTCTTGCGCAACCGCTCTGATCTTCGGTCCCCGACTCTCTCTCTTCGAGGCTCCGTCGACGGGCTTTATCATCGAGTAACAATGAAAAGGACACGAGTCACGCAACGCGGACGCAAGAACGCTTCTATAGAATAAACGAGGGATGACTGAAGGAGCTTATCGGAAAAGAAAACAACAAAAATAACCCTGCTTGCCATTGTGTTCGCACTTTTCTCTGACTCTCTCTATCTCTCTCTGTCTTTCTCTGCCTTTCATACTATCTTCCTTTTTACTTCTCTTTATCTCTCTGTTTCTCTCTACCGAGAGAGAAAGAGAGAGATAAAGACGATAGGAATGATAAAACAAAGATAGAACCCAGTCTATCTTTGTTTTATCATTCCTATCGTCTCTACTTCTCTCTCATACACATATCTCATCTCTCCAGACTTGGCTGCTTAGACTGCACTTTTTTCGAGCCACTCTCTCGCTAATATTAACGTACATTCGTGGAAGGTACTAACGCAACCGAACACACGTTAGCCCTTTAACTTTCTCTCATACAGGCCTATCCTATCTTTTACCGAATGTTCCAAATGTTCCTCTCTTGTCTACGTAAAGGGTCCTCTAAACCGCTCTTCCCTCCTATTTCCATCCGTACACTGGGAAACGCAAACTTCGTGCACGCAAATTTGTGGACGATATTCGCAATATTTGCCCGGGCCAAGCCATTGTTTCGGGGACAGAGTTTATTATGAATCGATCCGAGCTGACAGAGAGAGCAGGCGATGAGAGGGAATGAGAAAGAGATACCCTATACATGCAGAGAGCCAGAGGGATACTGCAACGTGTCGCCCCTTCTAAATCAAACCGACTGAACCCATCCTTCTACGTCGTCGGCGCTTGCGTTCCTCTTTCCGATCCCGCTATTACTTCCTTCGACCGTAACGGAATAAGAGCACCGTATTTACGTAAAGGTTTCAAACATTTCGTATGCCGAGATCACGTAGCAATATAAAATCCTTTTCAAGACCAGTCTCGATGATACTTTAAAAGATTACACAATACTTCCCAGACAGCTACGTTTTTGTTCTCAACTCTTCGATATTTCGTACTCTGATATTCGCGACAAACATGTCGCAAGACAAAAAAAATTGCGTCTTATTTGACGTGATTTCTCAAATCCGCACGCGTCATTGCGATCAACATTCAACGCGAGATGGACGGTATCCTTACGTCCACGATTTCTTTTCGGGCGATTGGCAACGTCTCCACCAGTCTTCCTCTCGTTGGCGTCCACGTCGCTCCTCGTTTGTACACTCAAGCGTGGATTATGATCCGACGAAGTGTCGAAAAAGAGAGTCTCGGTCATCCGACGTCTCTGAAGATGATCAAGAGAACCGAGGTCACCGGTCGATTTTGCACTTCGAAAGAGACAGCGCGGACAAACTGGCGATCAGAACGGGACCAACATCGCGAGCCGAAGTTAGGTTGAATGTCATGTACGCGTGAGATCGTGCTGACGGGCTCCCTTGTGTTTTTGGTGGTTGCAGGTGGATTATCGTCACCCCTGCAGCGCGCCTCGACCGCCTCGCCCCACGGGGTCGGAGGTGTGCCACCTACGTCCCATGTGTCCTCCCAGCAACCACCACCACCGCCTCCGACAGCAGCTTCCCTCCCTCCACGTTCCACCCCGACGCCCTCTTCGGCCACTTCGACGACTTCGAGCCTCCTCTTCCCGCCACCCCTCCAGAACGTCGAGACCTTCGGCTCGTTTCTCGGTGAAGAAATCGTAGCCAATTGGAGGCGGACATTGGAAAGGTCTATCATGAGCCAACAGCAGCAGCAGCAGCAGCAGCAGCAACAACAGCAGCAGCAACAACAACAACAGCAGCAGCAACAATCACAGCCATCTCAACTAAGCCAATTAACTCAACAGCAACAACAATTACAACAAGTCCAACCGCACATGGGTTTACACCCGCCAACAACGCCAAGTAGTTTAAATCATCTTCCATCGCCGGGTGCGGATCCATCGTCCACTTCAAACACTCCGGTGAAATCGAACACACCGATCGGTACATCCTTGGGCAGTTTAGATGTCACTGAGAAAGCGCCAACGCCAGTATCAGGACATGAAACACCAGCCCCTCCAACACCATCCTCCACAACCGCCTTGACATCGCCGCCGAGCTTCCAGCCACCGACGTCGATGGTGGAAACTAGTACCCCTTCAGCTTCCATCAATGGCAGCGGTCTCACGCCCGGCGTACCAAGTGCACCGCCCCCGAAGAGTCCGCCTGATCAAGAATCATGTCACAATAATAATAATAGCCATCATCTAGCAAATAACAATATCGGCGGATTAAGTGTTCTCGATACGCTGAAGAGTCCGTTTCGGTTTGACGATCGAACGTATCCCTTCCGATTCGGCGACGAGTTCGGTGCCGCCGGTATGGCCGGTCGACTGGGCGAGTCCCTCATTCCAAAGGGAGATCCCATGGAGGCGAGACTGCAGGAAATGTTGCGTCATAATATGGACAAGTACGCCTCACAGAATCTTGACACTCTTCATATAGCCAGGCGGGTGCGCGAACTATTGTCGATACACAATATCGGTCAAAGACTATTCGCCAAATATGTTCTTGGGCTAAGTCAAGGCACGGTCAGCGAGTTACTTAGCAAACCCAAGCCTTGGGACAAGTTAACCGAAAAGGGCCGCGACAGTTATCGGAAGATGCACGGTTGGGCTTGCGACGAGAACGCCGTGATGCTGCTCAAGTCCCTCATCCCCAAGAAAGGTGAGTACCGATCATCAGTTCCAGCTCTCTCTCTCTCTTTCTCTCTCCGTTCTCACTAAGTTTTTTAATTTTTATTTCAATCGTTTCGTACAATTTCTCGACGCGCCTCTGCGTAACGTCCGACACGACGAAGGCTGGGTCATCTGACGTCTCGATGTCTATGAAGACGGACGAGACATCGTAATTACATATACCGCCACATTGTAGCGGATACTTGTGGCAATCATTATTAATTCCGCTTCCTTCCACGCCTCATAAGCGCGATAAATCGCATTTATGATAAGGTTCAACGTGATCGTTCGAGAATGCGTGGTCGAATAGTTTGCTATCTCTTAAGTGTGTTAATTACATTGTTAATCACATTCCGTCTCCGATTCTTGAGACACTAAACAGCAACTCCTACAACGAGTTATCCGCCACAATGTACTTCTGCCTTCATCGTCGACGACGAACTTGTCGATTAACTTAACTCTCGAAAATCTTCCGCCTCGCACTGCCAATAATCCATCTCGCCGAATCACTAACCACGAGCTGTCAGCTAACCTTTCGGCTGTCTAACGCGGGACCTGATGGTACTTCCGTTCCCTCTAACTGCACCGCGGGAAAGGAACGCTCAAGAGATCTCATCCCTCTTCGTGTAAACGCGAATCATTAGGGAGTTAAGTGTGCGTTGGTGACATCGTGGGCTTTCGCTATGGATAAGTTAGAAGAATGAGACTGATAAATCCTACAAATCATTGATAGAAGTCGACTGCAGTGGAATAATAGTACACAAATAGGATTTGATAGTTACAATAATTTTATCTTTGTATAATTATGAGATAAAAAGTACTTCACTACATTGCTATATCGTGTTATTATCAAAGCCACATTATGCTCAATGTTTGATAAAAAAAAATGTTGTATCTAGACTTGAACAACTATAGTCTTAATTAAATTACGCAGCTCGTTGGCATACCTTGCCCGCTATCGATTGTATGCTGCGTTTGGCAGCCATATTGTTTAGACTAATAGCTCCTGGGAATAGGAAGTCCCGGATGAGCACTAGGTAGGGGTGAGATGTATAAAGGGCTCCGCGGTATATAGAAAGGGAAGAGATAGGGGAAGAAAGGAAGATCCAGTGGAGAATATAGAAATCCTAAATATGTCGGTTTCTTTTATTATCGGAGAGCAATTTACACTTTTCCGCTTGCCACGGCTTTGCTAGATTATAGTGAGTAAACGGTATTTTATCTTGGCATCGCTGTGAACGTTCTCATGATACACTCATAGTAATTAGAAAAACATCTATCCTCGGTGATAATAAAGTTATGTTTGACAAATACATGAGTGTAATATCGTAATAATTTTTTCTTCACGCGCTTCATTCACAAAATATGCTCTCGCAACAGCGACGTACATATGAACTCGCAATACACGACCGTGCGATCCCTTCCGCTTTTTTGTAAATATTAATATCAATCGCGCAGGATGTTGACTCAATGCCATCATTTTCCCTTCACGTCCGGTGACGAAATAAAACGTGTATAAAATTCAGTCGGAGCACGACATGCGTCCCGCATCAATGGATTGTCGGTTTCCGTCGGATCTCTGGTAACAACAATCACGGGGCATTACAGCGGATAGAACAGAGTGCATGCGAGAGAGGGAGGGACGGAACATAAATGGAATGAAGGGTTAGGGCGATCGTAGGGTGGCGGGAGGGAACCGGTGACAAAAACTTAGGGGATCGTAACATTTCTCGATGCGTCAGCCGTAAAATTACAGGGACGCGTGTATTATTCCGTGGCGTGAGCGCGGCAGTAAATCAAAATTGCAAGAACCACTGCTAATGCGATCGAAATTGGTCAAGTAAAACGTCAAAGAGAAAAAAATCTTAATAAAAAAAATATTAATGATCATTGTTAATATGTTTTAAATGCTATTTTTTAGCGCCCTATTATTTCAGGATTTTATTTTAATTCTCAATTAAATCACATTTATATATAGCTCCGAGCTATTAGCTCGTGTACTAAACAACTGAAGCATGTTACGTTATTTGCATAAATAATTAATAGATACTACTATGGCCGTTTGTTCGTATGAATCATGATCATAAGCCCTTTGTGATCGTAACGAGAAGCCGTGATTCAATAGCATAAATATACTTGGAGTAATGTCCGAAACTTCTATAATCAGACGTGATTTATGGGCAAAAATCAGTGACTTTATAAAGCCTGAAAGGCGCCGCCTAGCTTTGGTGGAGGTGTCGGTTAAGATAAGTTTGCGTCGAGCTAAATACCTGATCTAACGACTCATCGCGTGCTCTATAGACAAGCACAGGCGCAATATCAACCTGTCACTGAAAGCTTTATTGTGATTTGTGAATCCCCTTTGTGATCATCTTATTATTTATCATTCATTAAAAATTGTACGTTTAAAAATTGTTACTATTATATAACAATGATAACAATAGTGAGCTACTGATTTTGAGTCGAAATGATTCTGTATTAATTCACAATTTTTGTTATGGAAATATCACAGAGTTTATCCTCCGATATCACGTAAATCGTGCACATAATTATTGTATACCAAGCAAAGGCTCTATTCGTCTTTACAGTCTGCTCCACGCGATATTTCTCAATCTTTACACTCATACTTATTTATGAACGTGTTAATTTTCACGAAAATTTACTCGCGTCGAGGTCGCTATAGTGCTGACAATGAATTTAGTTGCGTGTAGTTCAGGGTGACATGATTTGGATCCAGTTAACGTTGTTCAAAGTTCTCAAGTCTTCCGATGATCTAAATCGGAATATAAATTACGCAGATAGCTTTCAGTCAGTCGCTTAAGATAAGCCGCAAAAATCGCGCGTTCGTGGAAACTACTAATCCCACGACAAACATATCTGGATCTTGGCCCACTATTCAGCACGGCACGTCTGAGTGGTATATTATTGCTTGCGCGGAGCGCTACAACACAATTGATCTAAGCGCAACCAAGAACAACGCGAGATTACCGTAATAAACATAGTTGGTCTAGCTCCAAGTCAGTTTATTGTAAAATTTTGTTTCCTGCAGCGGTGAGTGCACGTCGCACATGTGCGATCCGCCGTAGTCACCCGGAGATTTTTCGCGACGACCGTCACGGATGAAAATCATAGTTACGATGATTTGTAACCGCAGCGAGAAACGTTACGAGCCATGCTCATAGTCATATAACTATGATTTCCGTACGAATGACAAGACGTTTATGTTTTTATAACTAATATAATTATTGCATTTTATGGAAAAGCATAAATAGATTTTTTTATTATTCTCATAATAATTAGCTCTCTCTTTATAATTAGCGGTGTTTAAAAAGAAATGACTACTTCAAAATGTACATAGAGAATAGTGTCGAACCCAGAAAAGTATTCGCCTAACGATTGCGATTATAAAAGTATTTCATCTGCGTACGTTGACCTGATCCGAAAAAGAGATAACATTATCGAAGTGCGATAGCGATTTCAAAACTCATGTAATATTGACGCGTGACAATATCAGCTGAGCTACATATATACTCAAATACACATTAAATCAAAATTACGATTCACAGAGGTCATCAGAAGACCAGCTGATTGTTCGTCTGTCGTTCGGAGAATTAGATCTTTACAATTTTTTTATTATAATTTCTATGGGGAAAAATTATTTATTATTTGCGAAGATAGTTGAAACTTTTTCAAGCAATTTTTAATCACAAAATAGTCTTATCTGAGTGTGAAAAGGTGAATTAATTATATGTACAGATTGAAATCAGAGTGTCGCGGAATTCTCTTGTACGATTCTTAAGGGTGTATAATTTTGGCTGTATAATATCAACTGTATAATATCAATTGAAGAATATCAGCGCACAAAAATCAGCTAAAAAATGAAGATTAACTAATAACAACCAAAAAAAATTTGTCATAAATATGTCTTAAAACAAAACAAATAATTTTGCTTATAATAGCTTTATGCAAAAAAATGATCATATTTTGTTGCAATTGCAGGCAAATAATTGTTAAACGATTAAGTGGATCCAAATAAACTTTTGCACGAATGATAGAATTATATATATATATATATATATAAAATTTGATTTAATTCGTAATGCTACCTTATTAAATTTGCAAACAAATACTACAAAACGTGATTTACATACGAATCAAGGCAAACAAAAATATTAAATAATTTTTAAACCAATAAGGTTTTTAAATCAATAAGAGAATGCTCTAAATTTTACATAGATACTCTAGACATAATAATAAAACAATCTATGAAATTTTAATACTTTTAGCAATGCTTTAAGATGTGACACATACATCTTTAAAATTATTTGTCTAAACAAATAGAAATTAATTCATTGTGAATCACTGGTGGTTTCTAAGATCGAAATAGTTCAATTCGATTAGGAACTACTTTTTTGCCACCAACATCGATTATTCTTTAATTGTTCAGAAAAAAAATCGACGCGACAATGCCTCACGGGTCTACGGACGTCGTATATCTCACCGTTAGTTGAACAAGCTGTTATATATAACAACACACCTCCACCCGCAAAAGTAACGAGGAAAATACTTCTTGTATACAGGTGCGCGCACAGGTGCACGCAAACGGCTGCAAAGCGCAACGCTCCCAACTGTATCCCGCGCGAACAAGTTTCGTTCATTAGCTCCGCCTCGCGCACCGATTTTATCGGATCTCATGTACCGCTCGTATCCTTCCACATCTTGACGCCTCGCCGCGGCGAGACACGTTATGTGCGCACGACCTGCTCAGAATTTTCGGGTGCAAACGCGTCTTGGTTCTTAACGATGATGCAAACGAGGATCCGATGTGAATGCAATCGTAAGCTCGCCGATAACATCTAGTTTCTCCTTGAAATTGATACTTTAAACTGAGTATTTGAAGAAACTGGCATTTCGTTACTTATTTTATATTTCCAGCATGTCGCTGTGTTGCTAATTAAATTACTTAATAATTGTTCAATCGACATTCTGTGAGATATTTAAATTTGCATTTAGATACACTGTACAAAATGAATGGAATGCACACGGTAAAATACGAACAAATATATGTATTTGTGCTTATCTCTAAAATGACATCATTACGGTCAATATATTTCCTCTGAAGTACTGATCAGCGAATTAGCATATCGTGAACGACTTACAAAATATTCATTTCTTTTTTAATGAGCAGCATTGAGATAATGAAATTATTGGATGTATTTATCTCGACGTTGCTTAAATATTAAATAACAGAATATACACGATTCTCTCCGAGTTAACGTGTCAATTTAACGAAAAAATCGAGTTGACGCGAAGATCATAGATTTCCATAGACGGCGCATGCACGCACGCTCTCCACAAATCCCGCGTGCGATCGTGAGTCGCATCGTAACCCGTAACTCCCGCAACAATCGGGTGAATTTCTTAAGTCACCGTTACCGACGAACTCCCACGAAATCGTTCCAGATTTTGTAATCAGGTCCATTGTCGACGTTTCTCTCTTATTTCGCGCCGCGTGCGCGCTCGTGTGTGCGCGAGTCGCGTCGCGTGCACGTGCATGCGCCGAGACAATTTTACGGCGCGAATATAATTGCCGCCGGTATACGGTATGATTTCCTTTCCGACGAAACACGCACGAGGTACGCGTACGCGTACGCGAACATTTCCTTCGCGCGTTGTCGTCGCGCCTATTGTATACCGCGAACGGACGCGATTGTTCTCTCTTTCGTCGATTCTCCGTAACCGGTCTTTGATGCCGCGACGCGATCGGGACGCACGTCGTCCGTGACGTTTCGCCATCCGCAGGTAAGACGAAGGTGCCAGCGGCGGGCGCGCAATCGCTGAGAAAAGTATGGATTTAGTGCGCAAAGCTCGTAACAATGCGGGACATACCGCGACGTTGCGTAAACAACCGGGCCATTTTCCAAGCGACTTTATCCCGTCATCGAGATTTTTCAAACCGTGAGAAATTGACGCATGTGTGAGCGATCGAAATAACGATGAGATGAAAATCTTTTATCACCCAACTGTCGAGAATATACAATGCACTCACGCGATATTTTTCGAAGTCTGATTCTAACGCCTTTCCCGTCATAATGTAACATCCTTCAGAAACTTGATGAAATACTCCTAAATCTAATTTCATCAAAACCTACTGCGATACACACGCTATACTTACCGCCTAAAAAGTAGCACACAAGTTGATTCGTGATTAAGCAAACTTGGGGAAAAATATTTCTTAATTAAGAGAAATATTGTGAAATTGCGGCGATACCGTTCATTGTATCTGAGCTAATGAGAATGTCTGTGGATATATGTGATAAGTAAAGAATTGCGCTCGTCATCGTTGTATGTTGGACGCGTCGTATAAAGTATCGCCCGCGATCGCGTTCGTCCGATAATATTTGTTGCCCGACTACTTATTCTAGATTTCCTATGAGAAAGTTGCCGGAGGATGTTGGTTCTCGAGCGTAATAATCAACTGGCGCGCACGATTCCGTACGATGCGCGTAAGGTTTCCCACGTGATGCCGTCGAAGTACGGAAAGGAAGATGTTAGTGACGCAAGTAACTCTCTCACCGTCAGTTTCCAACAAGATTGAGCTACGCTGTCACGTGGCAGCATTTGGTTTGCACGATAATAGTATAGAATTTCAAAGTGCTATATATCAAAATTAATTATCTTCGATAATAGCAATCAACAAGCGTTTAGATACAGCAGTAAAATTGTGAGCCGGCGATGAAATTCGTTCATTTTAATATTTTTTTAAAATTAATTAAACCTATGTAAAACCATAATCATACTACCGGTTACCAATTGAATTATGCGATTGTGACTAGCGATTATTTTTCAGCTAATTGCCAATCATAAACGTAATCCAATCGACAATCGTTGTGTGATTACAGCTTAACGTGATTCCTCGAATAGAGCTTCAAATATTGCCATTGTTACCGCAATTCAAATGATATATTCCGTTCGATAATGATAGCGCTAATTTTGGGATCGTAGATGGCCTACAGAAAAGACGTAATAGTGACCTCATTTCTTTTATCTTGCAATATATACCCTTGCAAACATTCCCTATACGTAACATAATCATTACACATGCTTCTCCGAATTCAGCGATAAAATTGCCAGTATATAAATACAATGTATATTTATAATATGATAAAAATTTATAATATTTGTTTATGAGCAATCTTTCTGACATTTCTAATTACCTACGTTTGCTAAGAGGATTATTTTATATCGGTCATCATGATATCTACCGAGTTTCTCATTTTGAAAATTGCGTCATTAATAGCAGCTGATCTTAAAAAATCCAGAATCTGTTCTACGAAAAAACATTTATTAATTCTATATGTATATTCATAGGCACATGAAGAGAGGAGAAAAGCATAATCACGCAAGCACAAGTTTGTTGGCAGGAATTCAAAAGTTGCGACAATGCGCGATCACGCGGATATGCATATACGTTATCATTCTCTCCTTTCCCGATTTCACTTGAATGCTTCGAACCACCCACCTGATTGTCAATTGCATGAACATTTCACTATCGTTATCTTAATCGACAAGCTTGTCGATTTCTTCTGATGAAGATACCATTACCTATCAGCGTTAGAGCGTATAATATGATGGAATGCAACTTACATGTGTTATTGCTAGGGAAGTTAAATTTCTCGTGGAGGATGTATGCTATATGATACTCTAATCAGAGAAGCGATGAAAAAGAGACATTATTCTTCTTCTTAATACGGCACTCGCCGCTGACGTTGCGATTGCATTAGGATTAGAAGCAATCATATCTACACAACACAAATGATACAAGATAATGGTACAAAACGTAGCTCTCAAATCGCGTCTAGTAAGAATCGTTCACTACACTCGCAATCGTAGTAATGCAGTGGATTCCATGCGAGCGCATATTTAAGTAAGGAACATCATATCTTGATGGACAAATCACTCGAAGATTATTTCTTCTTCCACACCGTCAAAATACGTACGGGATTCTTACGCCGCGTGTCAAGCCACTTTCTCTCGTCGATTCGCGTGCAATGCTCGCGAGAGCAATCAAAGACATGATCGGTAGTTTATTCGTCTGAATCTTGCAGTTGATTGGTCAATTAGACAGGAAACACGTAGGAGGACTACACTCCTGCCGACGTGCAAGGGAAAGACCGCAAGGGAGAGGGTCCAGAAGAGGATATTTTAATTATCGTCGTTGAGTATACTTTGCCTTCGGGTTCAGCACGCAGTTATCGATTGCGCGCATTATTAATTACTTAGGAACATAAAATCATCCTCCAAATATGACTCATTATTAATATAGGTTACTATTTTCGAATAAACATTTTTCGTTAGAAAATAAACGTAATTTGTAAGATCAATTTAAGATTTTACAACATATACATATTTATATATTGTATGATGTAAAAAAATAACATCATTTTTTTAAAGATATATTTAGCAGAGGAAAATGAGCGAAAATAGTCAAATAACACTGCTACCAAAAGTCAGTTAAACACCGCGTCGCGAATTATTTATGTTTTTCATTCTAATTTATTTATATATATATATATATCTGATTATATTTCTAAGCCAACCAAACTGAGTAAGAATACACCACAAGTTGTGCCTCACCCGTAGAGTATGTTTCAGGCAAGGAACAAGGAATGCCAGCATTCGCACGTGGACCACAGGATAGTGGTCCGCAAGAAATGAGTGATGAAAGATTGGCTCATATTCTGTCGGAATCGAGCCATATGCAAATGAGAGGTGAGCACGAAGTATCGAACGATGCTGACAGCAAGAGTCCGAACAGAATCGGTTGCCCGAGTCCGTTCAACAAAGACAGACTGGACAGCCAAAATAGGAGACTGAAGAAGTACGAAAACGACGACATTCCCCAGGAGAAGGTAGTAAGGATTTACCAAGAAGAACTGGCTAAGCTGATGGGCACGAGAGTGGAGAATCTTCGTCCGCGAGAGTTCCCTAGGTAAGATCGACGATTAATGACGTGGATTTTCTTACGACGTTTATATCGCAGCCCACTCGAATGATACAATCTCTGCCAATGCATGATGATGACTAAATGGATAATATACACGACCGAATTAATGTCCTATGCTCGGATATGACACGAAATGTCAAGAGCAAATCATCGTTTCGTGCTAAGGAAAAAACTTTATTTGAGTGGTGCAACTTTCTACGTTACCTCGTTAAATCAAATAAAAATGCTCGATGCATTCGAATATGACGTACATATTCGACTATACATTGTATTTCGACTATATATTTAAAAAAAAAAAAGATTTTTCTATGTGAAATGTAATTTGAAGTTGACGGTTTTGATGATATAATGTTTATGTGCGATTACGTTAACCGTGATTGATCATTATTGAGGACAGCACATGACCTCGATTGACCGTAGCGCGATCTTTCCACATTTTTTCAGTGGTACGCAGAGCAGTCTTCAAGGCATCGAGCGCACCCAGGAAGACATTCGATTAGCATTGGACGCTTATCACCGTGAGCTCCAAAAATTGAATGCCGCACCAGGTCAGAATCCCTCGATGACTGGACTGCCAGGATTACCTGGATTACCAGGTTTGTTGGCGCTTCAGCAACAAGCTCTTCAACAACATCATCTAGCCGCGAATGGCGGTGGTGGTGTTCAGGACTTGAGTTTAGGCAAAGTGGATCCGCGCAATAAAATGATAAATGGTGTGTCAGAAGAAGAAAAAGAGAAGATGGAAGAGGCGATGAGACACGCTGGAAGTGCATTCTCTTTGGTGAGGCCGAAGCAAGAATCGACAGGTCCTCAATCGACGCCTGGCGGTTCTAGCGCAAGTTCACCGCTTGGCAATTCCATACTTCCCCCTGCGATGACACCCAACGAAGAGTTCTCCAGTGCGGCGGCAGCCAGTCCTCTTCAGAGAATGGCCTCCATCACGAACAGTCTGATAAGTCAACCGTCCACCCCAACTCATCATTCGGCTAATCAAAGACCGCTGAAAGCTGTGCTTCCTCCGATCACGCAGCAGCAGTTCGACCTGTACAATAATCTTAATACGGAAGATATTGTGAAAAGGGTAAGGGCCACGGTACGAGTATTAATTGTATAATTTATTGTTTGTACTGTATCTAATCTCAAATTTGTTTCCTACTGTTAATGTGCAGGTGAAGGAACAGCTGTCTCAGTATTCGATTTCACAACGGCTATTCGGCGAATCAGTATTGGGTCTATCTCAGGGATCAGTGTCAGACCTCCTCGCGCGTCCAAAACCATGGCACATGCTAACCCAAAAAGGTCGAGAGCCCTTTATTCGGATGAAAATGTTCCTCGAAGATGACAACGCGGTACACAAGCTCGTCGCCAGTCAGTACAAGATCGCCCCGGAGAAGCTAATGAGGACCGGCGGCTACGGCGGCCTGCCTCGTAAGTTTAACTCAGGTCAATATAGATGTTTTGTTACTTTATTATCAACGTAGTTCGGGAGCTCTGGTATGTCTGTCAAGCACGACGTCATGATAAGTTGTCGTGTATCTTGTTGTGATGAAAAGCGACTTTAAATAAGCATGACATTTTTGTAATATAGAGACGCAACTATACTTTATTATAGAATGAGTTGAAAATTGCATTTATATGATATTCGATAGAAGTAAAAAAATTGCATTGTTTGACGTCCGTAGAAGATGAGCTTTCGGACTATCAAATTTACTTTTATACTTGCTAAATTTTTTTAATCGAAGTTTTTATTGTTACAGCTTGCGGAACGCCTATGAAACCTATGCCACCAACAAAACTCGTCCAAGAACAGCTTCAGAACGCAGCGAAGGCGCAGGCCGCCGCTCAAGCAGCCGCACAAGCAGCGGCGCAACAGCATCAGCAGGAAAATCAGATGCAACTCGGCCCGCCACAGCAAAGTCCTCAACATCCACAACATCCACAGCCACCACCACCGATGATGTTGACCCCACCTGGACCTCATCATCCTCATACTCAGCTCAGCATGCAAGAACTCCAAAAGAAACAACAGCAGCAACAGCAACAAATGTCACTACACTCGCCACATCATCAGATGGCACCGTCGCCTCTTCGAAGTCTTCATCCTCACATTTCACCAAGCGTATACGAGATGGCCGCCCTTACGCAAGATCTCGACACACAGACAATCACAACAAAGATCAAGGAAGCGTTATTAGCTAACAATATTGGTCAGAAGATCTTCGGTGAAGCGGTTCTCGGTCTGTCACAAGGATCTGTCAGCGAGTTACTGAGCAAACCGAAACCGTGGCATATGCTCAGTATAAAAGGTCGAGAGCCTTTCATTAGGATGCAGCTTTGGCTGTCAGATGCACACAACGTTGATCGATTGCAAGCGTTGAAGAATGAACGACGAGAGGCGAACAAGAGACGACGTAGCAGCGGTCCCGGTCACGATAACAGCTCTGATACTTCGAGCAACGACACAGCCGAATTCTATCACGCGGCATCACCTGGTCCGGGACCTACTACCGGGAAGAAGCAGCGCGTTCTTTTCTCGGAAGAACAGAAAGAAGCTCTCAGACTAGCTTTCGCCTTGGATCCTTATCCCAATGTGGCTACCATCGAATTCCTTGCTAGTGAACTGGCCCTGTCGTCGAGAACGATAACAAACTGGTTTCACAATCATCGAATGAGACTGAAGCAACAAACACCGCACGGCCAACCGGAACCGCAGTCGCCGCGAGAACCTGGTCAACCGTTCGATCCTGTTCAATTCAGACTGCTGTTAAACCAAAGACTGCTGGAGATTCAAAAGGAGAGACTGGGTCTAGGAAATGTACCTTTACCTTACTCTCCGTACTTTAATCCCAACCTGGCGGCCCTGGTAGGTAATGCACTGAAAGAACAATGCTCTGGTCTGGACCTCTCGATGAATGCTCTAAAGAGAGAGCCCAATCAAGAATTCGAAGACGAAGATGTCGACGATGCGATGAGTAATCTAGGTAGCGAGGACTCGGAAGGTTCGGCCAGTAGTATAAAGAGAGAACCTACAGAAACACCGACGGCACCCACGACGGTCAGGTCCAATAGAAGAAAACCCGCGGCACCGCAATGGGTGAATCCGGAGTGGCAAGAACCAACGAGAACAGGCGATGAAGTTATCATCAATGGAGTTTGTGTGATGCAGACGGACGATTATGGAGTAAAAAGAGAGGCCGAAGAGACCATAAGAATTGAACCGACACCAGTGCAAGATCGATATGAAGAAGATGCTCAAAGCGATGTCTCTTCCGTGTCTGGCAACAATGGAGCCGATCGGGATAGTCCGCTTCCCAGTCCAAAATCTGGTCAAAACAGTCCAGCGACGTCGCTCAGACCGCCGTCAGCGCAACAGACGCAACAGTCCACGGAGGAAAGTCCGAAGGACGTGGTGAAACACGAACCGGAGGAAACGTGGGATTACTAAGACAATTCGAGGCACAAAATTCCATGGAATTATCCGCGAGCTCGGTGTTTCTTCTTCGGACAAAGTTGAAACTCGAGCGGAGTGTCCGACGTGTTTTCAAGGTCGTATTGTTGAAATATGCCAAAACGACGCTTTATAAGAAAAGACGTTCCGCGAGGATTACCGGTCTAGTTAAGTTTTAAATGACAAAACCAGCTATAGGACTCGATCGTGCGAGTCCTGCCTACGACGAGGGCATTATCATAGTGAGGCGAACGCGAAGAATCTAAAAAGATGTCATCAAAGAGGAAACGAGAAGATATCTTGGTCGATGGACGAGCGCGAGGAGAACAAAACGATCAAAACTGAACGGAGCTCAATCAAAAGGACTCACATTGTGACGTTTTCTATGCGGCAAGTGTTACGAAATTAGTGTCGGTGCGCGCGGGTCAACGGCGAGATCGTATCATTTAGAGGACTGTGAAGTACAACGGAGCCGGCTGTGGAAGGACGACGGGCTCTCGTTGCAATTCGCTCGAAATTCGAGAGAACCCCGGCCGCTTTCGCTTCCGGATGACACCCCTCCCATTGATGAATGATCGATGGGGTATCATTCCAGAGGAGGGGAGACTAGGAGCGGACTAGATAATGCACGGAAAACGGAGGTGGTCCGGGTTCGCCACAGTGCAATCTCCCAATAACTAATTGTTAGATCGAATTATTATTAATTTTTAACGACAATTTCGCGCGACGGAACGGCCGATTAATAATTATTGCATAATTGTGATTCATGTTATTGTTTATACTCGCCTCCCTGTATCCTCCATAGCGATTAAGCTGTTAATGTTGTATACTTCTCTCTCTATCTCCAGTTACGTACCTTTTTATCTCTTTCGGTTAAGACTCGACATTTCCCTTTTCCCTTTCTCTTTTCCTACTTCTTGCTTATCCGTCTATTTATACAATTGCGAGAATGATCACTTAAGACCGTTACCAATGTTATTATTATCACTGCTATTATATATAATTACAAATTATTAATATTATTATTATATAATTATCATTATTAAATATTCTGATTTGTCAAGAGCACTGTCATCGATTACTATTTTTACGTTGATATGTTGAACGGCGTTGCAGAATGTAAAATACCAAAAAAGAAGTAAATTTATTCGTTCCACGAGATGATTATTTAAATTTCCTTTTTCTATTTGTTGGGAACTATTAGCTGCGCTAAAATCATTGGTGATGAATAACGATTATAATTTTTAATGATTATTATTTAATATTCTTTTTGATTATTATTATTATATTATATTTATATTACTGTATTATTAGGCTTATGTTATCATCATTATTATTATTATTATTATTATTAATCTCATTATTATATCAGTAATCATTATTTTATTATTATTATTAGAATCATTGTCGTGACAACAATGTGGCTTGTAAAGCCAATGTGATAGAGCTTATATCGCGATGATACATAAAGAGAAAAGGCGTGCGAGCAAAAGACGAACAAGCACGCCGATTTCACTGAACGAAGCGAGAGATTGCGCGAATTCGTGCGATTTCTAGCATATGTAAATATCTGTACAAAGGAAAAGAATGGAAGAAACTTCGGAATACGAAACAAAGAACTACATACATATATACACACACACATACACACACACACAGACCACGCACGTATATATACACATACGATCTTGTATATTTACTTACTTACCACACTTAACTATCTAATAGCGTACGAATATATCCACGCAGACTAACAGCGGTACACACTGAGTGGTACTGTACGCTGAATTTTCACTTGTCGCAGTCGGCATTGCACACCGTAAGAATGAAGTCGCGTAATCAGTGACGAACGATGAGGTAAGAGAAGAAAGAGCATTAAGCCATGTGTTTCAATGACCACTCGTTGCGATTCGTGAAAATGCAGCGTTCGGGCTATTATAAGCGGCGCAAAAGGAGAACACGTAATTATGAGAATTTGCCGTAAATTAATCGATGCCTAGAGAGAAGGAAAAATGTGCAGAAGACACTTCGAGGCGATTCAGCGAGACATTAAGAGCGAAAGGACGAGCGAATGAGTAAACGTGTGTGTGCGTGATGAACTTCGTAAGAGAGAAAGAGAAAAAGAGAGACAGTCCTCGAATTATTACGAATCAAACTATAGTATTTACCAGAATAAATTTTAATCTTCAATTAAATTCTAGTCCGCAGTTAAAAATAAAAAAAAACGAAACAAACGTGAATGATATTGTACGAGGCAGAGATGCAAGAAATTCGTGCGAGACGATCGCTTTAGAAGGGCATTGCTAAACGAAAGACCAGTGATCGATTTTGATTCTGTTTTTTCCCCGTTCCCCAACCCTTGATTTTTTTTAAGTTTTTCATGAATCGTCACAACGGAAGTCGATCGGACCGGATTATCGAATGTACATATTGCTATACTCGTGTGATTACATCTCGTAACTTAATGACGCTGATTCCGCCTGCTAATGAATGATCCTGAGTGATCTTACTAAGGCTATGTTCCAAATTTACTACCAGCGCTGAAAATCTATAGTTTACTACGTTACATACATTATAGATTTTCAGTACCTACTTGGCAGTCAATTTTAGAACACAGCTTAAGTAACCAGATGATCGACGAAAATACAATACGTAGCGAAGATAAGATCATAATGAAAACATCTATATTTCGTCAATCATCTATATCGAATAACACACATCGATTAGGTTACGATAGTAAAAGCTCCGGATGCGAACAGGTTATGATGAAGCAAGGAGGAAAAGAACAAACGTACGATCTCACATCTTCGGATACCAAACTAAATTATTTCGCTCGAGCATTAGTCTAATATTCATCTTTACGATTTGTCGATTTGGGTTAACTATACGACTGACGTGGCATCCGCCAAACGCGAATCCGTAGATAATCGTCGATTCTCACGACCGAGGTCGAATGAGCTCGTTTCTTAGAATTTATTACAGGTACAAGAATAATGCGACTCGTGTGATGAGACGATCGGATTTTAGTCGCAATCGCGACCGAAGCGTCCGATAACTCGACGGATAGGCGCCTTACGATTTGTTATATGTATACATTTATGATTGTTTCCCTGTTCTTCGTTCGCAGCGAACAAGTGTAACGTATAGATCCTTTGTAGATACAAGATAGCCGGTAGATAGCCGATAGCTTTAATTATTTAAACAGTACAGCTTTTATGTCGAGAGCAAAGATCGACGACCGTCTATGGTATACGGCGGACATGTATTATAACGAATACACAAGTGCGTAATTGCGTGCGGATGCGTTAGCGTTATCGACAACGGCGGGAAGGAGGGAAATCATATCGTAAAACCTAATAATATTTTACAACAAAAGGTAACTGTAGATAGACATTCAAAAGCTGTTGAGGCCCCCAGGACGCGCGAGGGAGAGACGCGCGCGTGTATCGAAACGCACGTGCGCGGGCATACGATCAAAAAAAGAAGAACCACGAAGGACACTGTCATCCAGTAGTGAAAATAATGTATTAAAAAAACAAGAAGGTTTACCTAAAGTAATAGTCTATTGATTTGTATTTCATTTCGAACTGTATTATAGCTTTAAAGAGTATCCTGTACATTGCATAAACACACGAGCACTATTGTTTTAAATTGTACGTTTACGATTATTATACGAAGATAAAAAAGAAATAAATAAGGTATACAAAATATTGAAGATACATGAGAGATTTATTGACGATCTTAACTTTTAAGGAACTTTAATATCTCCCTTACGCACAGTACGGTTTTGCGAAAAGTTGTGTCTCTTCCGTGAACATTTTAAAGTAAACCTAATTAATAAATTAATAACAATAACAATTATTACCGCCTTAGAGACATTGAAAGAACATTCTTATTTGCTTTTTTCTAATTTTGAAACGCTTCTCTTTAAGCACTTCAAATTTTGGCTGTTACTTTCTTAATTAATTTATTAGGTGTTAAACTTAATTCCTATCGTTTTTTCGTCTCGAAAATCGATTTGTTTCGAAGGGAAGATGAATGAATACCTTAATCAAAGTA
>NW_017295784.1:1311464-1339975 GCF_001594075.2 Trachymyrmex cornetzi
TCGTTGTGACTGGAGAAGTGTGTGTCCGTAAGTGCGTGTTGCATCGATCGGAAGAGATGGTAATCCGACGGTGCCTAGTCTGGAGAGTACGCTGGATGCGGGAGAACTTCCCATTCAAGCTCTAGAAGTGCCTGCTTCACGCTTTTCGCGACATGCGGTCGAATGTTATCATGCAACAAAATAACTTTGTGTCGATTGTTGGCTACGGATGATCTTTTTTGCATCAATTCGTCACTCAATCGGCCTTTGGAGTAACATTTAACTGTTTCGACAACAGCGTTTGAGCTGGATTCTCATCAAGAAATTCTTGCAGCTCGACATCTTCAAATTTTTTCGGCTGTCCTGGACGTTCTTTGTCTCTCACATCAAAATCACCGTTTCGGAAGCGTTCAAACCAAACTCTACATGTTCTTTCCAATAGAGTTTCATCATCATACACTTCAGATAATAAGCGATGCGCTTCAGCTGCGGTTTTCTTGAGGTCGAAATAGTGAAGAAGCACATGTCGGAAAAACAGCTCATCGCGATTCATTTTCAATCGATTGGGAAATCTCTTTGGCGTCGAGAAATCTAACCTGTGAGGATTGGATCACTTTCAACGATGTCTAAACTACAAAAGACATATGACTTCTCGTCGAAACTCGCCAACGTTGGAGCCAGCACCCTCTAGTAGCGAGCGATTGGAATTAAGTTTAACACCTAATAATATGTGCATGCATAATTATCACTTTTATGGTAGATAAAAAAATTTTTTAAAGATCCTTTTAAAAAAAACAATATATTCCATAATACTTTATTTTTACATAGAATATGAAACGTGGAGAAGCAACAAAAATAAGTTTATATCTTTTGTTTTAAATGATATATTAATCTTACATATCTATTACATATTTTTCTTTGTAATTAAATACTGGAAAAATATGTAACAAATGTATAATTGTAAAAACATACATAATAACATAAAGAGATTCAATGTCTCGAACTGTTCTAGGTATTACTACGTTGATTATTCTTGTTATTCTCGTTCGCTAAATGAAACTTACATTCTTATCATCTAAAATTCGTAGTAGTTCTCAAACATGCAATAATACAATTCAATCACGAGAAATGAAGAGAAGATTATCTTCATTGTATATATCCATAAAATTATATTATTATCCATATCAATGTCTCCTTTCAAGAATTTCTAAATTAAAAAATCTGTATATTAAATATTATGCTGCTAATTATTATAATCACCCATCTTTTCCCTTTTCTTCCGTATTGATCTTACCTTTTAATATAATTTTAATAAGTAATAATGAAAAATAGACAGAGGACTCAACATTAAAAAACTAAATCGACATTAAAAACGACATATAAGAGTCAAATAAATACTTAAATATAAATATATCACATAAATACAAAGAAATTTAATTAAAGTTTATAAAACCATTACATGTTTCAGCTTATTATTAAGCCATCTTCAGATGATCCATAATTATTCTTCAAGATATCCATATATATTCGTTAATTCACAATAGTCCTTGATAAATTTTTGAACGCTCGATGAGTGTCCAGAACCAAAATTTCTTTCTCAACGATTTACAGATCGAAAGCTTGAAATTTCTAGATATTGCATGTATTGCCAAAAAAACTAATTTTAATAAATAATTTTAATAAATTTTAGACTTTTGACATGAATAAAGTTGTTCAAATAATTAAACTAGATATTCTTTTAAAGATTCTTGCGTACCATACACACATTAAAAAATTACTATCAAAAAATTGGCTTAATTTTCTACTAATTTTTATTAATTTTTTATTGGTTTAATCTAATTTATTATACATCATTATCAAACAAATTAAAAAAATAATTAAATACGACGTTACATTTTATAGCAGAGAACTGTAGAGAAACAATAAAAATGAACCTCAAAATGTATTATATTATTTCGAAATTGTTTTAAAATGTTAAACAATTTTTTAATTTTTTATTATATGATGCTGCAGCGGCATCTTGCAGATAAAGAAAGAAACATATGATATCGCAGCACAATTACCTTCAATTGCAAATATAAATTTTATTTATATCTACGATAAAAGTATGTTATGAGCTTTTTATTCTACATTTAAAAAATATATTATATAAATATTTATTATATACATATCCATGAACAAAAAAAAAGAAAATATAACAAAAACTATTTTATTTAATGCAATTTATTTTAAACTTTTGTTAAAAGCGATCGATGCACGCTTAAGATTTCGGTATTATAGAGATCCCTAAATATAAAATTTCAATTAATTGTCTTGTCAAAATAAAAAGAAAATTTTTAATTTTATTATTTATTATTATCTTTTTGCAAAACCGTACACCATAAACAAGAATACGATCAAAGCGGAACCTTTAATAATTATATAATAAATAGCAGCATATAAAAAATAGCGAATAATATTGTTATTGTTATTGATTAATACATACAAATGTAATAAATGGGTTCACTCACCAGTCGTTGTGCCCTCGCTAAGTACACCTTTAGCTGTACCTGCAAAAATTAATATGTTGTAATTAATATAAATTTTATTATATTTTATATATATATATGTATATATATACATATTTATTCTCACATATCATTTTATTATTTTAATTTTGTGCGCTATACGCAATAAATCTGTAAATAATTATTTAAACACTTTGTCATTTTTGGAATTGATGGAATTGGATTTTAATTATTTATGCATTTCTCTATTCTCTGTTATTCCCTTATGAGTTAGCAAATAATCGCAATTATGTATACATATCTTTATTACGATAGTATATATTATATATATTATACATATATATACTTAAATAACGAATATAAATAAAATTTTACTCACCAGTTAGGGCATTGCTGTTTACATCCGTCATGAAGTCCCGGAATATCCTGCGCCAGGTCCAGAAACGGAGCACTTAATTATGCACATCATCGAACGAACACCGCAAGTTAATGCACTTCGTATTTTATTTTCGAAAAAGCAAGACAATCACGAATTCACCATGTTATAACACGCAAACTACAAATATAAAATGCACTTTGCTTCGCGACGCGTATTGCGCACATAATTGCAATCAATCATTATTAAGTATGCCTGATAGCGGATTTTTCATTGGACGTAGCAAGTCACATCTCTTTCGATATATTGTAGATTGCTAAATTAAAAATCTTAAAATATCAAAATTCGATAATGATTATAAATATATATGTATTATAATTATTTATACATATATTTTAGCTTGAAATTAGTACTACCAATACTACATTCATTCTTGTGAGTTATTTATCCTCAATTTAAAATTACCATATGAATACAATTAAAAAAAGCTACGTTAATTATAATCGTAGTGACCACAGCATTAATTATAATTTAAATATTACTAATTACTACTGCATATTTAATTATTTCGTGTATATTATTTTATAAACTTGGCGATCACAACATTACTACAGCGAACTACAACGATTCTAGTTTGCAGAACAATCATAAACCATAATTGCAGATAAAGTAAAAAAAATGACAATCACTAAAAAATTACAAATACTACTAATTATTACATATGTAAATAAGGCCAATTACTGTGCAAATACTGCATGTTTTAATTAACTTGTGCATATATAATCAATTGATCAAATATTTATAACTATGCTAAAAACGATGGTAAATTTATTTTATATTTGTTGGCATACTACATTATCAACGCGAGATATATATCTACTATTACTAAAGTCGCATTTATGTTCTCAGTATCGACGCAACATAAAATACTTCATATTATCTTGTGAGTCGTTGGAGTCTGGCAAAAATAAAAATTGGAGCGTAAATCAATGTAAGGAAAGAGTAACAGAAGCATAAACGAAGTTTTCAAGAGGTGAAAATTGAGACGATGAAACGTAAAAAAACGTTTACGCTTTTACGTTTTATTATCTCAATTTTTCTCAATTTTTCTCTCCTAGAAGCTTCATTTATGTCACTTCTATCACTGATCTCTTCTGATAATCAACTTACGCGATCCAATCTTTATTTCTGCCAGAAGTTCACTTGACGGAATTTTCGTTCACATTACTGACGCCACACAATTATTGTAGTAAATCAAAATGCTATGATAATGTGATAGACTTCATCTAAAACGGATCTATGGCACATTCGTCGTTTATCATTCATCGATGCAAAATATATATTGTACTTAGGTCCAGTTCCACAACTCACGGTTAACTCTTAACCGAGGTTCAATTTGTTTCTCGTCTCTTTCCAATTCTAGAATAGAGACACTGAATAAGTTGAACCTCGGTTATTAAGAGTCAACCGTGAGTTGTGGAGCTGGGCCCTAGCAGTGAATTTTCGGTTAAACGCGACGTAGTATACATGCGTGACATAATTATAAGCCTAGACATGCTACGTCTAATGAAAGATACATTAAACGCGTACTTTATCTCGAGCAAACCTAAGGATCACATACGCGTGACGACACTGGAATTTGTACTTACTAGAACCACAACGGTTTCGAACTGAGACGTAGCTCCGGCCGCGGTTAACGAAATGGCGACGATAACAAGGAACTGTAAAAACCGACGCGTCCTGGCGATCACTCATCACTTTAATCGGCGTTTCCGACAAAAAGAGATACTACTCAGACATATTTAACGGGTAAAATTCACGAATTAAACGTGCACTTTACTTCGAGAAAACTGAAGGATCACTTACACGTGACCACGACACCGGAATTTGTACTTACTAGACTAGAACTACAACGGTTTCGAACTTAGACGTAGCTCCGGCCGCGGTTGACGAAATGGCGACGATAACAAGGATCTGCGAAAACCGACACGTCCCGACGATCACTCATCACTTTAATCGGCGTTTCCGACAAAAAGAGACACTACTCAAGCAGATTTAACGGGTAAAATTCACGAATTAAACGTGCATTTTACCTCGAAAAACCTAAGGATCACTTTCGCGTGACTACATCGGTACTCACTGGAATTACAACGGTTTCGAACTAATTCGAGCTTAGATGTAGTTCCGACGGGTGACGAAATGACGACGACAACAAAGATCTACGAAAACCAACACGTCCCAGCGATCATTCGTCACTTTAATCGGCATTTCCGACGAAAAGAGGTACTACTCAGGCAGATTTAACGGGTAAAATTCACGAATAATTGCGGAAAGATCGCGATCAACACTCCGCGTCAACGAACCGAATGCGCGGTAATACACCGCCAAAACTGTCATGGCAGCCGGTAGAGCGCGCGATAACGCTTTGGCGCGCAACCTCGAATATTTGAATCTACGTAACTGTTTGAAATTCAAACGATTAGGGAGAATACGATATTTTTACATGCTTCTCAGCACCCTACGATTATTAACAATAATTTTTCATTCAATTTAGTAAAAAATTCATTAAGATCTAGCAAATGTAAGTAATAAATAAATTATTATTACTCATATCACGTAAATATACATGTATATTATGCTCATTGTAATCTAAAAACTGCAGAAAGCTATTTATTTTGCAAAAATGTTTGTCTATGTAATGAAAGTCGTTTTAAATAAATATAAAGAATAAAAATGATGGAAATAAAAATGTAATGTAATAAAAATTGACATATTTTACTTGTGTCAGTGGGCGTGTTCAAGCTGACAAAGCAAACTAGCTTGCTCGATAAGTAATTGAACATGATTAGATACTTATAGATCCAATCAATCACATTCAGTGGCTCGACGAACATAATAACAGCTTGAACACAACCATTATTTATATGTTCTGATAAGAAAATATGTGATAAATAATTAATGAAATGGATGAGAAAAGAGCAGGTGTAATGTAACATAGACGTTGTTTCAATGTCTGAAGATTTAATTGACAATATAAAATAATGTATAACCAGATCAAAGAATTATACGAATTTTAACTAAGTTGAACGAATTTCCTAAGAGGAAAGAATTATTTTAATTTCATTGTAATGATGATAAAGAACCGCAAGTTTACTTCGTAAGGAAAGCGCCGTTACTCTGCACACGAGTTTAAGAGTGAATACCATATCATATACATATATATTACGTTACGAGCACTAACTGTAATTATTGATACATTAACAATAATATTATCATTATTATCACTTGAATTAGAATTAATTATTTTGGCAACTTACGGTTCGATGAAAATTTAATATATATTTTACATTTACCGCGTGTACGCACGGCATTAATTATTCTCACCGCAATGTCATACCATGTCGTATGTAGTCCATTCTCGATAAACATTTTACAAGATTGTTACATGTGTCCCGTCTTCGATTTTATAAAAAAATTTATTTATACATATATATATTTATGAAAGTAAGAAAATACGAAACGACACACTAAGGAATTATTATTGAGATAAACGTAAACATATTTTAAATTACAAGGTTTCTTCCAAAGGGGCTCAGGATCATTCTTGAGCATAGGAGGGGCAGGGGAGAGTTAAGTTTTTATAAGAACTATTAATATTAAGGTAATAATCATACAGAGATGATATTTTTATGTATACGTGTAAATTAATTTTTTTTAGCTGTTTATTATGTAAAAGGTGAATTGCGTGTGTATCTCTGTTCTCCATCTCGATGGATTCGGATCGTACGTTGGTGGCGGCGATTTAATAAACATGATAGAGCGGCGTGTGAGTTTTTCTCTCGTACACACGCTCTGTCTTGCTCTCTCTCTTTCTCTCTCTGCATAAGGATAGGTCAGGCTTTTTCCGTTTTTAGTGGCACTGTTATCCGTTAGCTTTATGCTGAGCGTCGGTATCTTTCTTACAGTGCTTACGGCTTCCCTACGTTAATATATTACACACACACATATATTATACATATATATATCATCCAAACAACATTGTTAATAGAAAATAGGAAATAAAAGCCCATAACGATCGAAAATAGATCTTTAATGCTTAAATAATTCGATATAAATTTGTATATACATATACATACATGTACATATATATTTGTTGTCATTTTCCTATTTCCTATTGTTTTCACATGTACAATCCAAGAAAATTCTTATTTAACATGGTTAATATTATCCTTGTCATAAATAATAGATATAAAATAATTTATTCAATAATTATTAATTATTTATTTAATAATTACTTAATATTTTACTCATTAATTATTCAATAATTATTTTGGCAACTTACCAGAATTAAATAAGTCTTTCCATTTGAATATTTGTTCATCCCCTACAAACACTCCTCTTGGCTCTTTCTCACGCACCTCGCCACCTTTCGCTTAAATTCCGTGTAACTTTCTCTCCACTCTTTCTACAGTAAGAGAAAGAGAATAAATTAAGATTATTTTTTTACAAAAAGAAAAAAAATTACATATGATATTTTCTATATACTTACGGCGGCATCCACATTAGCAGGGCTTTCATCATTAGGATCTGCGAGCATGCTAATAACACTTATCAGAATAGTTTCGACTGTGTGAACTGGTAACCACCGCTCGGAAGCTTTCTCATATCCCCATTTGTCATCACCGGGTTCATGTAATATAGATATACACACATCTCCATTTTTGTCGATATTTGGATGCCATATTTCGGTTATAAATTTCATTCTTGGTGGCCTAAGTGGGTATTCTTTTGGAAACTGTAAATGTGCTTTGAAGAAACCACCTTCGTATAATGTATCCGGAGGTCCAATAATGAGTACTTCCCACCGATATATGTCATTGTCGTCTATGAGGCCTGCAGAAAACCCTTCTACTGGGTTTTTATTTAATTCTGTAAGAGAAAAAAAATATTACTACAAATCATTTCATAGGAGTGTATGGCAATTGCCCACGGTTCAATTGCGCACAGCCAATCACAGCACTTCAAAAAAAAAACTAATCCTAAACTCCTTATGCAGAAGTCGCTGTGATTGGCAGTGGGCAATTGCTACAGTGGGCAATTGCACAGCTTCCATTTCATAAGTCTTACGATTACTCAAATTATACCTAAAGTATCTAAGAATAAAAGATGTACCTGAAAATATTAAACAAATTATTACCATAAATATAGAAAATATTCATACAAGGTAAGTGAATATGATGTTAACAAGTATCAATTGTAAATTGTACTTTATAATAATCCAAGATATTTTACGTTCTAAAAAAATCAAAAGAACTAAGTTTGAATATATAAAGAAACTTTTAAATTCTAGCAAAGAATTTAACAAATGATATAATTAAGAGAAAAAATTAAGCAAATAAGCTAATACCTGATAAAAATCTACATATATGTTAAAGATTATAAATCAAGTGAGACACCAAAAAGTTACAATTTGTTCTAAAGATGATCTATAAAATTATCTTCTAAAATACGTTTCATATTGTGTCTGTGTGTGTGTGTGTTTGTGTGTATTCGGAAGAACAATAAATTCAGTTTTTCCAAGGTCGATCTTGCATGAAAGGATCATTCTTTAAACTCACTATTACTTAACATCTACTCGAGAGTGAGAAAAAAAATTCAAAAAAACATTTTTAGGTCTCGAGAAGGACATAAATAATCAAGACGGTGACAATACTGCCAGATAAATATAATGCAGACACAGATTACAGAGGAGAACATTGAAGTGTCTAGGTTATGTTCCCTACCAGGTACTAAAGCATAAAAAAAGGGAAAAGAGCAACGTCTCCGAGCGTGATTCGTGATGACAATCATGTGTACGCGTGAACGCGGATGTTTACGCTCCCGCGAATCTCGCCAGCACTGGACACGTCGAGCGGCCTGTCCAGCGTGTCCAGGACGGGACGCGCGGCGTATAGGTTAAGTTCGCCCGTGCGAGATCGCCGCCACACGGTAACCGCGCGGTGAGTCAGCGCGACGTGCTCCGCGCGAAGGAGACGAAGCACGAGGTTACTGACGCGACGGTGTTCTCTCTTTCTCTTTCTCCGTCTCTCACTCTCTCTTTCTCTCGCGCGCGCACGCAGTACGACTCCGTTCTACGTCGCACAAAGAGAGGCGAAACTCTCCGAGAAGCATTTTTCGTGGCGTCGATCTCGTCTGGAACAGGGGAGCATGGCCCGAAGGCGGCTGACCTTCGATGGTCGTTGCACGGCGCGCTTTTGCTTGCTCTTTCATTCCCTCCTTCTTTCTCTTTCTTTCCCTCGCACTCTCTCCGGCTTTCTCGCTCGCTCGCTCGCTCTCGTGCTCGTCCCTATCTCTATACTGTGTCTCCCACTTTTTTTTTATTTTTATTTTTATTTTATTCTCTCTCGTTCTCGCTTCTCCGCTCGATGTTTTTTTCCGTCGCTCACGAGGAGAAATGTGCGCGACCGCAGTGACGCGCATACGCTATAAATAACGAGGCTTGCAATTATTTTCGGGCACGAGAGAAGAGAGCGGCCTTCGCTCTCGACATCGACGTCGACGTCGACGTCGTCCTCGTCCTCCTCGTCCTCGTCGTGGCCGCGCAAGAAACATCGCACGCGACGAACCGGCTAGTCGGCGAAACAGGGGGAAACAGGGCGGAGGGGAAGGGAACAGGGAGGACAAGTCGAACTTTGAAGATCGCGGCGTGCCGTGGACGACGAGGGCGACGTTACGCCGCCGCTTAGGTTAACGTTATTCACGGCGCAGCATACACACTCTCCGCGGGTGAGCGTATTGATTTTCACGCCCCGTGCGCGCGGTCGTAGCGAGCCGGCGAGGACGACGTGACGAGCGGCGAATGTGACCGTGGATTCACAGCACGATGGTTTACGGCGAGGACGAGCGCGAAGCCGTCGGAGAAGTAACGTCGGGCCTGCGAGGCACGACGGCAAGGAGTCCTTTGGAAAGCGCGAGTCACACCGACTTCGATTTCTCGTTCGGCCGCGTTTCACGCTTCCGACAAACACACTTAACACTCGCACCGCGCTCACATTATACCTGCTAATTGTTTCCGTAATAACAGCGCGGACTGTGGCTCTGACATTAATAAAAGTTCAGTTAAATAAGACTAAGACTGAAAACAATCACTTTTGCTTGACTGGAAAGATGGCTAGGTACGTCGCGGAAGCGGTGACCACGCATGCGCCACTGGCTAAACATATGTTCTTCCGTCCTGAGCTCTGCGCCGGCCTGTGCACCGCGTTGGCGGTGCTGCACCGCGCGATAATCGGCCGAAACTTCGAATAAAACGGAGGACTCGTGCAATCTGTGAATAAAACAGATCGACTTTAGTGAAAAAATGATCAGAAAGCGAATTATGAAATTCCGACTGTACCGACAAAGGACAAAAGCAAAGGAGAAACCTGAGAGAGACCATGCTGGCCTTTTTTCTGTTACCGTCGAAGTCGCCCGTACACTACCGCCAATATATCCATTTTTAGTTTGGGAATTACGTGATATATGCACTTTCTGACACTATCGATAAAATCGTATCGTCAAAAGTAAATGTGATTCGTCTCTGTACTAAAGAACAGAACAGAAGCGTGCCGATCATCCACAGGAGGGATAGTTTAATGGATCTTTGAATGAAAAAATTTTTATTTCGCATCTTCTACATACGTAAATAAAAGTTGTTGAATTTTAAGGGCTAAAAAAACTTTTTCTGACTTTTCTTATTAAATATTTTATATAAATTTTTGGAATCTAAAGTGCGACGATTCGTATTATGTATTTATCGCGATTACATTTCAAAAAGAAATGTGAAGAGCGGCACGCGGTACAGCTACCTGCCTGTACGAGCCTCGGGAATGAAATGACTGCGCGGTAACTACGCGTAAACGTGACGCCCCGGCCGCCGCTTCCGCTCCGTGCCACCCCGTACCATCCCCTCCCCAAGGCCGCGCGCCAACCGTCTAATTGTCGAAATAATATAACGAATATTACGAATAAATAAAATAATATATTCTTTATATTTTTAATGTTCTCCGATCAACAGGCTTTATTGCATGGTTTTTGCTTTATTTCTGAAATTCTTTACGTATTCACGCAGCTCATGACTATCTTAGTTTAATTGTGTTACAATAAGTGATTATCAGTTTATAATAACCCGGAAAAAAATATTATATATATTTTGTACATAATTATATATAATTATATGTAATTATATATGAAACATTTTTCCTGGGAATTTTATGTTATACAAAATCCATGCAGCTTACACAATATATTTTTAATAAAAGATTGACGTCTTGCTATTTTTTTATAATATTTAAATTGCTGAATTCTATCATTCACGTTTTATTTTAAGATAAAAGAGTTATTTATTAAATTGCTAGGGTTAAAGGGCGGATTATAGTATTTATTATTTTAAATAACTATATACCTAACTTATTACATAGTAAACATATTTAATGTTTTAAATAAGTTTTTAGAATTTATTTAATATTTTTTATTTTAATAAACGAAATTGAAAATTGAAACAACTTAATTCAGTGAATTTTGTCTTATAATATCTTATAAAATTACGAAGTTATGTTTTTTTATGCAAATTTTAATTTTATTTTTACCAAACATAATTACTAGAGTATAACTCTTTTATTTTAGAATAAGACGTGAATAACAGAATCATTCACGTCTTATTCTAAAATAAAAGAGTTATTTCGTATTCATTATTTTAAATAACAACACTTCTAACTTAAAAATAAAACTACTTCTAACTTATTTCTTATTTAATATTTTAAATAAGTTTCCCGAATCTATTTTATATTTGTTATTTTAAATAAGTTGTATCAGTTTTTTTTACCGATTCCTATGATTTTATATTTTAAATAAGTTTCTGAAACTTATTTTATATTTTTTATTTTAAATAAGTCATAACAGTTATTTTACTGAGCCATGGTCGGCATTATACGTAAGTTTAAAGAATTTTTGAAACACAGAATAATATGCAGCAACTGTAGTGTCATAAATTAATTTTTTAGCTGAAAAATTAAATAATGACTAACAAGATATTTAATACTTTTAACTAAAGTTGTATTGAGCGCAAATTGTTTCGTAATAATAAGAAAATGTGCATATATCTTTGTAAAGGATGTATAGAATATTATCAACCTTTATTTAAGTATGAATCATTAAAAATATTTTAAAAGTATAATGAAAATTGAGACATAATGTACCGTTAGAATCAAAAATACCTCACACATGCGAATAATTATCAATTACATATATAAAAAGAACCGCGCAAATAATATAGGATTAAACTAGTGCCAGTGATGCCACAAAGCAAAGCGCAAAATGTACGACAATACCCTTTTGTCAAAATCATGTAAAATATGAATAAACCGTGAATATTTTTCATTCGCAATAGTAGGATAGGATCTAAACGGCGCGAGGCGAACAGCAAGGAGTGGGGGAACGTACGCGCGGCGACAATAACGACTACGTCATTACTTCGGTATTCGCCCGGCGACCTCGGAGGGGGACGGACGCGTTTTACGAGTTTTCCGGGTGTTGCATTAATTAATGAAAATTAGATCTTCATTAGGAACGCGAATTACGTAAGGTTGCCTAAAACTAAGGTGTGTACTAAGGATTAATAGATTTTATTGCACGGTTTTTGCTCAATTTCTTAGATTCATTACACATATACACAGCTCATGAATATTTTAGATATTCCATGTGTTCTCACATATACGGTATAAAAATGAGATACTTATTGTTAGATATTTCAAATTCTGACTTTTTATTAATGCTTTGAATCGTATATTTCTGTCATTGTCGTGTTACTCCGGATTCTTATGATACGAGAAAAGTGTAATAGATAAATTATATTTAAATTACATATCTCTAAATACATGTGCATGCTATTTATACGTATTATTCTATTTAGTCGAAATTGTTTCATAATTTAAAATAAATTTTGCATTTATCTTTATTTAAAGGATGTATGACATATTATTAATCTTTATTTAATTGTAAATCGTGTCGCTAAAACTAGATATATATAAGAAATTGTTTCATTAATCGGAGAACATTAAAAATGCAAAGAATATATTATTTTACTTCGTAATATGCATTAATATTTCGACAGTTAGACGGTTGGCGCGCGCAGCCTTGGAGTGGAGACGGCAAGGGGTGGCACGAAGCGGCGCGTCATGTTTATACGCGTAGTTACCGCGCAGTCCTTCTCTTACCAACGTTCGTACAAGCAGGTAGTCGTGTCGCGTGCGGCTCTTTTTCACATTACTTTTTGAAATCTTATCGCAAAGAATATGATACGAAACGCTGTGCATTATGAATAATTAATCATACTAGTAATCGTATTATGTAAATATTCAAAAAATACTTTTCGTATTATATCTAGCATTTTCTGCGATTATTATATGTTTCAAAAAGAAGAGCGGCATGCGACACGGCTACTCGTCTGTACGAACGGTATCACACAAGTCATAAAAAAGCAATATTAATATGAATACTCTCATGCAATTCCTGCAATCAAAATTAATATAGTTTAATAACTTAATTTTGTGTTTTTGTGCACCTTTGGTTATTCGATCCGTTTAAAAATTAAACGTAACTTTGAAACTATTTATCGATAATAAAAGAAACATTTCTCTTTTTTATTAATCTCTAGCCCATTTCATTGATTCTAATCATATCTTATAGACATCATCTATAAATAAAAGATTCAACCCTTTATCTGCTCTGAATTTATTTCGCAATGATAACGAATTGCAGACATGTGTTTGATATTCGTTTCTAAAAATTAACCGATTGCATAGTAATTGTAAATTAATGTAGATAATAGCTATATATTACATTTTTCAGATTATCTTCCCTCTCACGGGTACGACCTTGACGTGGTGGGAGGGCTCAGTACCCAGAGGATATTTACACGAAAAGAACGATTTTTCTCAAGTATCTAAAAATTTTGGGATCTATCTGAATGATATATCTAGATAAATTTTTAGATATCGAGTAAAATCGTTCTCTTCGTGTAAAAATCCAACGGGGAAGCTAACGTACCCTCGTCCGCCGATTTAATTAAAAGTGAACGAACCGCAGCCGGTTCGTCGCGCCGCGCGTTTGCTTCGGGAGTGCCGTTCAAGTTATCGGACTTAAGTTATAGTCCGCGCGCGATTATAGTGTATATTAATCGCGAGTGTTTTACGCGAGTGTCCTGTGCGAGAGGATGTCAACCCAATTCTGAGAAGAGGAGGAGGCCTGGGAGAGACATCGGGCATCGGTGGAGCAACCTTGCGGTAAATATTATTTTTGTATAAAGGTTATGCGTTTCGCGGATTTCCTCCGTGTTCAGATCCATTCTTTAGATGCCAACGTTTCGTGAACCTTGCACTCCAGGAGCAGCCTGATACTTATCTCAAGAATGGATCTGGACACGGAGGAAACCCGCGAAATGCATAATCTTTATGTATTTTATTATTATTGAATATATTCCTTCGTAACCACAATTCCACAAGGAAATTATTTTATCCGTTTATTTTTAATGAGAAATGATTTTTAGTAATGTGGCAGAACATATTTTCCTGCAAATTTTAATATTATATTAAAGATGTGATAAAAATGGTAATTGTAATTAACGTGCTACCCAAATTATTACTATCGTAAGTAATTTGAAAGATTCGGGATTCACACCGCAGACCTGTAACAAAATCACTCGGATTGCTTAACCTTTCTTTGCGAATGGATCTTGTGAATTTGACGTAGAATCAGAATATATTAAGTTCGCTCTCCACTATGAAGATTGTTCTTCTTTCGTATCGGATACTAACCAGCGTACTACGAGGCGGAGGGAATTTTGATATAATGAAATTATTGAGTTATTTTGAACGCAATGAAAGTGCTGTTTTAAATATATTAATAACTTTTTATCGCGATATTGTTAAGTTTTATATTCGCAAATTAATAATTAATAGTAAATACAATGTAATTGTTGTTAGTATTTCTTCTGCGTTTATCAATATTTTATTGAACATTGGTTTAGAAAAATTTGTGTTATCGTACGTATTTTCGACGTTTTCGAATTTTCAATTTGCATAAAGAAACATTATTTCGTAATTTTATAAGATATTATAAGATAAATATTATAAGACTAAATTAACTTGTTTAAATTTTCAATTTTGTTTATTAAAATTCAGTAACTTGTTTATATATGTAGGAGATGTGAAATTAAAATTTTTTCGTTCAAGAACCCATTAAACTATCCCTCCTATGGATAGTCGGCACGCTTCTATCCTGAGGATTTTATTGTATTAGTACAGAGACGAACCACATCTACTTTCGACGATACGATTTTATCGATAGTATCAGAAAGTGTATGTAG
The DNA here is from genome assembly GCF_001594075.2 of Trachymyrmex cornetzi. Classification (NCBI taxonomy): domain Eukaryota; kingdom Metazoa; phylum Arthropoda; class Insecta; order Hymenoptera; family Formicidae; genus Trachymyrmex; species Trachymyrmex cornetzi. Next base: position 1,326,730 of record NW_017295784.1, read on the forward strand.
TTCCTAAACTGAAAACGGATGTACTGGAGGTAGTGTACGGGCGATTTCGACGGTAACAGGAAAAAGGCTGGCATGGCCTCTATCAGGTTTCTTTCTGTCGTCAGAGAGAAACCTGTAATCGATAACAAGTACCTGCAAAATATGATTCGAGCTGTAGAGTGCAGGTTTTGAAGTGTACAAAACAATACAAATGTATATTATAACATTATACATATATTATAATAATTAGAGTAATGAATTTTGTTAATAAAATATGAGAACTGAATAATGAATCATGTCTCTCGTTAGGTTTTTTTTATTAAAATAAAATTATAGTTGTAAATTATTATTTTACTTATAGAACTTGCAACGAGTGAAAATTTTTATTGTTTATTTAATCACAAAATATAATTTTATGAAGACGTGCAATATAACAAAAAGTATATATTATAATGAATATATTAATTATATATATATATATAATAATGAATACCCTACATTTTTTAATTTATTATAATCAAAATTTTAAATGTCTATTTTATTTAAATAAAATGATATACAGAATGTTAATATTTATATTACTTAAAAAAACAATAATATGAAACGTTATTTTAATAGAAGAAATCTGAAAAAATTGATAATAAAAAATTATTTATTATTATAATTTTAATTACATTTAATTATTGTACTAATTTAATTGAAATCTAATTGAAATAAGTACTTATTTTTTAAATCTGTATTGTAGTATAACGCAATTGCAGTAATTTTATGGAAAAGTATGAGGTATTAAAAATAAGATTCATGTAGTAAATGTAAAATATTTTCTCGGAAAAATTGTTATGACGAGTGATAAGGATGAGTATTTATGCACTCTAGTTTTTAAAAGAAAGAAAGAAAAGAAACTCATATTATTCATCACCACTATGCAAAAGAATCTGCCCGATATGAGAAAAAAGGAATAATAAAGAATAGAAATGAAAAGAGGATCGACGGTTATGTATCTTTGCCTTCTCGGCAATTTCGCACAGTTACATTCGAGATTTATAGCCCGATTTCGATTCCATTTCGCGCCGCGGTTTGTTTACTTATTGGCATCCAGAATATGTGCACGGGCTGATGTTACGTCCAGGTTTGTATCGCTTCGATGCTATCATCCCAGATTTATCTATTGTAGCTATTGAGATGAGACGGTGGAATGGAGATGATCATGCGATGTGAAATTCAGATGGTTCCTCATAAATTGACATGAGATTCAAATATTCATGAATATTAACAAATGTTGTAATAGATTTGAAAAAACATTCCAAATATATAAGCAAACTTTATATATTAATAAATCTTTTAATGCATATTTCTCTCTTCATAGTTTAGTTTAGATTCATTTTGAATCATTAAAATTGAGCTTAAAATTACTATCTTTTTTTGTAACTCTTTCTATTGTTACTTAACCAGATAAAATTTTTGATAGTTATATAACTTCTTTGTTATTTCTATTAATAGAACACGAATTGGCAGAGTTTAATGGTTTAAATTGAGAGAGCACTCTATTGCATTAATTACGAAGTTGCTTCTTCTTCTTCTTCTGCTTGAATTGTAATTTAATTTACTGTATCGTATCAATCACGATATATGCATTATTGTCATATGATATCTTTCACTGACGAGAATATTTCTATTACTATTATCGTTGCTTCTTAATTACTCCGACCAACATTAGTATTCATCGCGTGATTAGGCCTCATATCGAATTATATAGCATCACGGCGATAAAAGATGGAAATCATTTTCAATCCCGTTGTATCACTGGATCGATAGGTCTGAAGCATATTGGCTTTATAAATTCAGTACCGCCTGCACTACAAATTGTATTCGCGAGCGAGATGTATTGCTCGCAGAAATCACCTCTGTGTCAAGATGAATAATTTTTTCGTATATCTTAACAAAAGTAACATATATGAATATATAAAATAAAATTCATGATTTTTATATTTAAAATGATCGATGATGAACGTCTATACCTCCAAATTCTTTATTCCTACCACTTTCATACATTTTTTTTAAATCTCGAAGAAGAGTTAAAATGTTTCACTTCTTCTTGACAGTACATTTGAGACAAGAGTTAGTAATACTGTATTGGTGGTAAGATAATTATGTGCGAGTGAAACGAGTGAAACGAATGAAACGAATAAAGATTAACGATTAGACACAGATCGTTACACCGACGTATAATATTATCGAAGATGGAAAGGTTGATTAGTTTATTGTTATATATCAACATAAAAATTAATAAGACAAATTTTTTTCAGGGTCAATATATATATACATACACATATAAAAATATATATATATATATACACATAAGATATATGTATTTATATGTGTATACGTATAACAATCAACATAAGATAAGAGCTATTGAACATCAGCGTTCTTAAAGAAAGTTGTTTATACATGTGACTACACGTATATATATTGCGTATACATATAAAAGAATACTAAAGTACGGTAGTATGTTTTTGTACACGATAAAGACTCATTGAAATTTTTGATAAGTCTTCTTTATTATCTCCTATCGTAGGATACATTGCTTGACAAATGATTATACAGACGTACAATACCCAGCAAATCGTTCGCTTTGTATTTTACAATTTCGTCGGCCAATACTCCGCACCTTGTTCGCCCTCACAGTTATTTACAGAATATAAGTTTAATTTCAGTATACAATGTGGAATCTGAGAGACGATAGTATCGTATGTCCGCCGTGTGTACGCCTATATGTACCTTTCTGACCATTTTGGTTCCTTACATCTCGGGTATTTATTAAATAACCCATTAAAAAAGTTTTTAACACGGTAAAAATTGTGCGTTATTCCTGGCATCGTCAAACCTTATCAAGATGGAGATATTAAACTTCGTTCCAGATGCTTGTGTATCTTTCAGGAATGCATGATCGTCGGAAAAAATGAGTTTATAAGCGAACCTCGGAAAACTTTAACTATGATTAATTCGCGGACACAGCAGGTCGCTATAAGCGTATAGAAAACTTTGTTTTGATCGACGACGCGCGCGAAGTTTACGGAATCAGACATTTATTAAGATTTCCTCTGCTCTCGTATAAAGAATTATTGAGATGATTTATGAGCGAAGCACGGAAAGGATTAGACTGTCGCATTGTACGTTACTTAGCAAACATCTTATATTTCTCTCTTCCAGAATCTAATAATAGTTTAGAAATTTCAAAACTATTTTTTCACTTAAAATTTTTTGCAAATCAGAGATAACGCCGTTAATTTTCCAAGAAAACAATTATTTATTGCAATGTCTTTAGACGAACTCGACTTTACTTTCTGATGTTATATGTATGCTCTATGCAGAAATAAAAGCGAAAATGTATCTTACACAAAGTCTTCGTACATCCTAAACATAAAGTAAGAATGAATATTCCTTAAGTTCTATTAACATTATAATCTCAATTACATGAATAAAATGAATCCAAATCCAGCATGGACATTTCTTGCATATTTGCAACATTTAATTTCCTCTCTCACGTTAACAAAATAAACGAATCGGTATTACAATAATGGAAAATTTTTCAAGTTATTTTTGTTGTTCAATAACAAGATCTATAATAACAAGAGTTTTCCACATTCACGTCTATTACATTCTAGGACAATATCATATTTACAGCCGTGAGCTTCAGTAAAAGCGATCGACAAGCGAGTCATGACGAATACGACTCGATAAATAACTGGATTTGACGCGTTCTAACAATAAATTCTAATATAATGTTATCGTACAGTGACATATTAATGCTATGTACAAGTAATATTTCATAACGTCATCAGTATATATCGATATACTCGGTTTATGAACAAAAGCTTGAAGATTCGATTCAATTATGCATTAAAAAATACCACAATTAAAGGCGTAAATAAAAAATATTCACTTCAATATTTACTTTAAATATTCACTACATATTAGCATACGTAATAAGTAATTATAAGTTTGTTGTAATGAGATGGGACGAAAATATGAATCAGAGATACACTTGATTGGATTTTAATATTCATTTTGTGCTAAAATATTACATTACTGAGACACGGCACACTTTTGTATAAGACTATAGAAGGACGGCAGAAGCAAATCTCGTTACTTCATTAATTATAGAAGTTGAATTGTCGTCAGAATATTGTTGCAACTTAGATATTTATAAATGAGATTTCACTTCTGGGATATCTCTTCGAGATTTCCTCTCTTACAATTTCTCTTCCGACGTTTCGTTTCAGCAGTAACGCTAATGATTTCTTCAGATAGCAAACACTTATCTATTTAATGTTTGCCTTAAATCGAAATATACAAATAATTATTTTATTCTAATGAAGAAATAGCATTAAATAACTTGTTACTCGAAAGATATCCGAATTATGGAGGAGATGGGAATAAAAAAAACAAGATAAAAATGAATAAATTACAAATAAGCACATTGATCAAATATTGCTAACTTTGTGCGAAGTGAATTTGCTGTAATTTAGTAGCACTTTACTCAGATCCTTTGAAATGACAGTAACCAGAAGTAGCAAGAACACTAATTGCCCTCGGTAGAAGCGCAATTGAGTATCAAGAGACATAGATTTGACTTTCCGAAGTTTTCGAAAACTCGACGAGCTCACAGGCTGATTCGCGCGCAGAATGAATATGTAAGGCGACAGCAGAAAACCATTAATTCCATTAAGTCGGTTGTTGGAAGGTCGGGCTAGCTTTGCTTTCCTTCGCTCTTTTTTTTCCCAAGGTTGAAACGCACCAATGAGGCTGAATCCCGTGGAGTTTGACTTTCATTGGATATTTCTCGTGCAAAATTGTCGCGCTAAAGTTTCGTGTCGACCATCGAGAGCTTTGAACTCGGTTATATTTCCCTGGAGTACGACAGAGGAAACCGGAACGTAAGGGCGAAAGATGAGGAGCTACATAGGAAAGAAAATCCTGTGAAAGGAGAGAAGCCGGTCTGGACTTTTGCCGCGCTGGGACCTCGTTCTAGACTCATAGACAGCGTTATATATGGACGTAAAAAATTACTAACCACAATCTGCTATATATTTTCTAATGAGGTAATTATGCTAATCAAGGAAAATAAAGATGCTTTCTTTCCCCAGTGCTTGTAAGATAAAGCATTCTCATTTCACAATCTGTTAGGAAACTATGAATCAAAAAGAAATAATAATGGAAAAATAAAAGAATAGAAATGAAAGAGTCATACTTTCATTCTTATTCTTATTGAAAATAATATAATAATACCATGAAACAGTATAGAATATTATGTATTATCAAGATCGTACTAAAAACTAAATAATTAGTTAATATTAGTTGAAACATTTTAAAAGATGCAAGATTGCGCATGTTTTTTTTTTAATTTTCTTCATTTCGAGTAGTAAAATGATGATACGATACGATATATATGTTTCCTTGATGTAGCCAAATTCACTTACATTTAACGAATTCAATATCCGCAGTGAAAAGTTACGTCAAACTTTAATTCGCTTCACAAGTTCACCTCGTAAATGAGTCTATTATCTCGAGAAGAAACTTCGAAAGAATTAAAAGTGATCTAAAATAGCACGACTAAAAGAAAACCGTAAGTCCTAAGTACCATACAAGAATATCGATTAATACAATTTTAATCAGAGCGTTACGCAAAATATCAATCGCGCGATATTATTCTCTTTTTTTTTTCAAAGTACCCTATCTTTAACCAAGAAATGCGGCGGCCAACTTTTAAGCATTTCTTTCGGCATTCGCAATCGTGACACGCCGACGGTTATTGCACGATTCCTCGCGTACACGGGGACGTATATGGAAAGTTGTAAATAGATTCTCGCAACAAATCGCCGTAGCGCCAGCTTGGAGCAAGCGCCCGACTCGAACTCGAGTGTGAGGAAGTTTGTACGGGCGGGTTGGATCGATGGCTGGATGGCCTGGTACGAGCACCAAAGTAAAGTTTGTCTTGGCTGCCGGCCACGACCCTCCATCGAATCACCGACGGAGTGATAACGATAACTCTAGCAACTGCTCAAGCCAGTATCGATTGTCATTAGACACCGTACGAAATTCTCTCGCCTGCAAGCTGCACGGCGAGACCCTACAGCCTTCTCAGCGATTCACTCGGCGCTTTTAATATCGAGCTGATGTACGTACGACTGCTCGTAAGTGAAGAGACGGCCGACAAAATCCCTTACACTGTATGATATGTCACAGGAAACAGAAGAAGGGACACTTTTTAAATCGCTCCGGAACCATTTCATTCCTCTGCGTCGTGCGTGACAAGGTTTCGCGTCAGTTCGGCGCAGTTTTCACATCATACTCGCAAAGAAAATTTATCTAGTATAAAAAAAAATACAAATTGAATTTAACATATATTTTATTCTATCTTTATATTTTAGATTTTAAATTATATAATCTATATCCGCGTAAAAATATGTAAAGAATATTTATAATGTGGCAACATAGGTGTGACACGCTCATAATATTAATCGCCACGCACACAGGTCGCCCCATACGCAGCGAAAATAATCATTTACAGCTAATTCACAGTTATGCTTTGTTTACGCATTTTTCTCGTAGACTATTCGAGTATCAATATGAAAGAACAGGGATAGTCGTCCTAAACGCAATATCCTTAGGGATTAATGCCTATCCGTAAGTACCTTAGTTATTGTTCTTGAGCACAGAATTTGATTTCATTCATTCATTAGATTCTAGCGTCCAGCCAGATGGCAGTATAACAAATAACACATTGCTAATTATTATTACAATATTACAAGACTCGCTACAATTATCGCTGAACAAATGATCATTTCTTAACTCGCCGAGTTAACATTACAATTAAAATATTCCATAGATTCTATTTGCGTATTTGAACAGTCAATATCTTTAAATAATTCCTTTATTCCATTGAATGCGACATTCCATTAATTGCTCCTACCATTCTCCGGAAATGTAATCCTTGTTCAACGACAATCGGGTTGCTATCTTCGCAGCTTTCCACGTACGGCAGTGTGATTGAAATTACAGTTCGGTAGAATTGCGAGGACATAGGAAAAGTGACAGATCGATCGATAAACTGGTACGCGCGCAAGTAACCGCGTACGTGTGTACCTTCAATCTGTCTGAGCTAGACGCAAGGATCGATAGCTTAGTTATATTACAGACAAGAACGCGTTTACTTTGTGAACGCTTAAATACGGAAATATAAAAAATTCTTACATGTCCCTATCTAAGTAGGCGTGTAGAAACATTAAGTCGGTCCCCGTTCGCAAGCCAGGACGTCCTCGAAATCTCATTGAATATTAAACAGGTGAACTACGCTCAAATCCGTGGGAACATCTAGATTGATTTCGCTCACAATCAAACGATTTCACTCCGTGCTCACTAAAAAATCAATATCAAACGTGAACTCAATCTCATTATCAGAAATTAATTTAAGTAAAAAAAACATGAAATTAATTTCGTAAAAAAGAAAAACTTTTCATGATTTACTTTGAAAGTTTTCACATGAATTACGATGTTATTATTCGAAAAATATGTTTATTCATCAAAGGTCATTGCCGGATCTGTTTTATTATGAATTAGACTTTCGCAAAAGTAGATGGTAAAACAAAATAATAAAAGTACTTCCGCAACACAACTGTATATCGATTTTTGAGGGAAAATCTAATTTAAAATCTTCAAAATTTACGTTTAGAGATGCATACATGCATATTTGATGTATTCATCTTCTCTATTTATGTTGAAATATTTTCAAAATTTTATCTTAATATCTTGTTTTTATATGAAGTATCTAAAGCGTTCTTTAAGACACTGTTTTTTTAAGATGTTATTTATATTGAAGAAATATCAATTTTTCAGACGATTCCACGGGTTTCTTAGAAAACAGCAACGGTATACGTGACGCGAATAAAGAAGATAGGGAAATAAAAGAGGAGTTTCAACATTCCCGCGCACGAACAGCATACCAGTCGCGAATGAAATGCACCATTGCCTCTTGGGAAATTATTTTATGCTGGTCATTTGCTCTATTCATTTTATCGACGACGTAAACGTAATTTCCTATCGTTAATGTCGGTACGCAAATGTTTGAGTCGTAATGACTAATTACGCATAGCTTCAATTCCAGTGAAATTTTGTACTCTTCGTGATTTCTTCAATTAATCCGTATTACTTTAAGCTACACGACGCAAAGTGACTGCACTTACGAGCAGCAATTTTAAATGGCACGTCTGTATCTTGAAACGCTACGTATCTTTAATTTGTGTCAGCATAAAATCAGCATAAAGTAAACTTTGGCAACACCATTTGCATTTTATCTTTTTGGTACATCCTTTTGTGAAAGTGATAACTTCATATTCTAGGAATATCTAGCAAATATTTATTAAAGACACTTCAAAATTAACATAGCAATGTCTAATGAAAGTTCAAGAAATTTCTACATTTGAATTTCTACAACCTTTGCCTATCTCGGTTGCTTATTACTTGAAACTCGTGTAAGATACTGTATCAAAAACATGATATATAATTATAAAAATATTACTTTAAAAATTAAAATCACCCCTATATAGAAGTAGAAAATTTCAATATTAAATCACGCTATCACAATTTTGTTTCAATTATGATCGTGATATAAGTTTCGAGATGAAGGAAATAATAATAATAAAATAATTGAAATGAAAAAAAATTAAATTATTGAATTTCTATTTTTATATCAATTTATGTATTATTCTTATTATATATGAACGAAAATGAAATCTATTTTATATTGATTTCAAGGAGGATGTCCTACTTGCATTAACGGTTTAAGCACTTATCATTTTTGAATTTTTCGAATGTGTTCCAGATAACGCTCTGCATACTCATTAGTATTACCACTAATGGAAACGTATTAATGATTCTATCATTAATCGTTGAATTTAGACATGTAAAACAGTACAATATATTAAGATAGTGTAAAAACATTATATACAATTGTTTATCACATCATAAAAGAAACGATATTAGTAGACAACTTCAGCAACGGAAGTATATAATAATTAAATTTTTTAAATGCATATGTCTGAAAAATTTTATAACACTATATTTATACTTCTAATAAAAAAAAAACAAAAATGTAAATTTTGAGCACCATTACTTTCGTGACCTTATTAAAGTCATTAGTGTGTCTTAAATGCATTCAACGTTAATAATAGATTCAACAAAAACGTCTTTTTGTCGCGATCTGACAACACGATTTTAGCATATATAACATGTTATATATACCTATCCATTTGGATTACGATCCATAAAAACGCTGCTAGGTAATCTCCAATTGATTAAACCTGGTCGCCAGACTGTTATTTTCCGGAAATCCGCGTCTAAGTTTCACATTTCCGTATTTTCCTCGGCCTCCTCGTCGACCTTGGGTAACATATAGACAGCAGAGATCGGTGGGACATGATCCTCAAGCTTCAGGATCGGTTTGCAATCTCTGGTAACGTCTACCTGATTAAAGGTGTCTTTTAGGATGTTGATCTCATTCTCGTGCGCGAATATATTGGTGGGTGGTTCCGTGCCACATATATTGTTCTCGTCGGTGCCGTTCCTGTGGCACAGATTGCCCGACGGAAATTGTCACGAGGTCAGAGCAAACGGATCCGTCGACAGCTCGTCTACGGACGAGCTCGGCTTCACCGGCTCCGGCTTGTCTGTTTGGTGACTCAGCCGATGGACAATTTCGTCGTGGAGGATGTTGAAGCACATCGCCGTCAGGGCCATTCCTGACATTATATAGCAGGAGCAAAACCAGACTGTCACGTTTCTCGAGTCGGCGAGGGTGTGGCGAGGATAAGAACCGGGCACCATGTCGCCGAAGCCGATAGTGCTCAGGCTCATGAAGCAGAAATAGCTTGCATCTAAATGTGGAAAAAGCGCTAGCCGTTAGCTTTTAGAGAGTATAAACTTTATATACATATATATCTACATATATCATGTTTACATATACTGCACTGTATATATTACGTTGCAGAATTTATGCCAATCTGATACGGGTACAGAAAAACGATCATGTTAATTTTTTTTTTTAAACGCTTTGAAGCTCATCAAATATACATTTATATTGAAAACTACTGGAATTCACGTTGAGAGGTAACGCAACACCGAACACAATTTATGAAATTTTTTTTTCCGACATGAACGGAACTTACCTATGAATGACCAACCGTCCAATTTATGCAGAGTGAATGCTCCGGCAACGATGTAGCACAACATCGCGCCAAGGCAGATACTGATTGGTGCGAGTATGGTAACATTCGGTCTGTCGCCGGAGCCAAGACTCGAAACTTCGTCTTTCGGGCTGGCTTTAATTTCCACGGTGCTAGTGAACGTCGATGCATTCGCGCGAACGTAAAAGGGCTCCTGCAGCTGTAACTGTTGCTGCTGCTGCTGCGCCAGCTCCTCCTGCTGTCGCTTCTTTCTCATCCGTCGCTCTTTCTCCTACATATGAGAAAATATCCGAAAATGGAAAATCCGTTCATATCTGCATGTCAACACACGTGAATGACCATTCTACATGTGTACCAATTACATTCGTGTTGCGTCGCAACACTTTCGAGTGAACGCCAACATCGTTTACACTCTTGTGTTTCGAGTGCTGGGGATTTCGAAGGCTGATCCAATTTTATTTGAATAGCGCTCTAACAATAACCAATCAATGGTACGGCAGCGATTAATCCTTATCGATCGTCAACAGGACACGCGTATCCTGCCGACATAGGAGATGCATGTGTCGAGTCGATGCGACATATGCATTTCCCATCACGTATATCCAGTTTATTCAAAGGGAGGAAGACCATATCACTGACGTCCGCGATTAAATTTTTTATCACTAACGATGAAAAATTTTCAACGAAGCATGCCATCGCTAACCTGCATCCGCCTCTCATCGTAACAACAATAGCCGCAATTCGAGCAGAGGCAGCAACAAAGAGCTCGTGTAAAAACGCCCCTGGCGCATCTCGACAAGAGACCTCCCGCACTAGATAGGTAGACCAAGGTCAAGGGTATCCCAAGACTGGCGTAACCCATTGTAGCAACTTTGCCCCAAGTAGATTTCGGCGCGATACTTCCGCAACCTGTGAACACAGAATAGAAAAGAAATTTAGGTTTATTAAGACGCTCAAAATCGATAAGATATAATCGGTACAGGAAGTACATTGCAATGGTCATTTACAGCGGTATTTAATTCCTTTTATGGAGAGTCGTTCTAGCATATGATACCATAGCGATATTACAATGGAAAAGAACAGCGATAAACCCCGCAGTAGTTAATTTCTCGCAATGTTAGCTTGCTGGATACTTAAAGAATAATATCCGCGGTGGTTTACTCACGCTAATTAACCGCTGCGGTAATAAGAACTTTGTGTAATGTGGGATCATGAGTAAATTGATTTGTGTAAATGTGTGCACAAGACGCCGACCACAGACACGTGTGTGCACATATGTATGATACGTGTATGTGCGAATAAGCGTCTAAGGTGAGCTTATACATAATACGGAAAATATTTCCTTTTCAGCGATTATTTCTGTTAGCGGATTTAAAATCTTGAATAAAAAAATCAAATTTATTATCGTTCCAGGTTTTGCTCAGAAGTAATTCTGTGGCACAAGTTTTCTTATTATAATTCATATCCCGAATCAAAATTGATTAAGTTTTACAAAATCAATATCCAAGTCAACGCAAAGCCCACGCTCAGAAAGTTGGAACATAAAGCGTTTGTAAAAATTCGTAGAATTTCTTCGGTATCGTAAAAACTTAAGTTTCGGCAAACGTCCATCAATCGTAATCTCCAAAAGCGATTCTCGCAATCGAGCAGCCGAATTTATAGTACGGCAGAAGCGTCCAATCGGGTTGCTATCCAGGGATGAATAAAAATATATACGGTAAAAAAAACCTAACTAGAGTTTTTCTTCAATTTCGCAAAACAATCAAAAACGTTATTTGATCAAGATACGAAGCTTTAATAAATTTTGACCCGTATCGCTGTGATGCAGGAAGAGAGACAAGCTACATTAAAAGACTATTTTTCCTGTTGCTGATTTATAATGTAAAATTTATCTGATGACAGTTAATCATTATCTCAACAAGTTTGTAACAGTAAATAGCGTTATTTATACAATATATTGCCAGAGAGGAATGTCAATATTGTTGACATCTAGAATTATCTCAGTTATTTTGTCATAAAATTTTTTATGATACTACTGATTGAAAATTTCTCACGAAATAAATTATTAAAACGAATGATGCATTTTCTGTCATAAAAAATATTGACTCTCTCATGAAAATATACACATATATTATAGTTTAGTACATTTAGTATACCACGTGTGTGTGCGATAATAAATGTCCATTCATATCTTTTAGTAAAATGCGATTTTGCTAAAAGAGGTGTACCATTTCAGAGTCATAAGACTTCATATATTTTCCAAGTATTTTTCTTATATAATAAAATATCTTTTATTATATAAGAGTAAAAAATATCACTTGTATGTCAGCATATGCGCGCATGTATCACCAAAAGCTTTTGATAAAATATTATCGTTCGTATGTTCTAAGTTGTTTACATCGATTAATTTTACTATCATGACGCGAAAGTTTTGCGAAAGCAGAACAGCAGCACCAGCACCGGCAGCACCAGCAGCAGCTTTGAAACTCTACATTTTACATACAATCCTGATTATACACGATCCTTATTTTCCAAACAGAATAATACGTTAAGTATTGTGGAGCTATTTTATCGCCGACAAACAGCGTCATTAATCTCCGCAGAATAAATAGAAGCTCATTCTTCCGTGGAAATGCAAGAAAAACGATACCTTTCCAAAAACGCGTGAGCTTTTAGCTCTCTCGCGGAGCTGTCGTATTTGCGCATCGTTCAATCCCAATCTCGACAGGTCGACCTTACGGACGAGCGATGGAAGCAACATAGAAGTGCAATATGCAGTTGTGTGTGCGCGCGTTTCGCAAGTCAATCCAAAAAAATTACGTATACACGAGAATAAAAGGGACGGCAATAGAAAGAGAGTGGAAGAGAGCCGTTACAGCAGTGCGCGAAAGTCCGGCGGGACCTGAAAAAGCGCTCGGCCGAGATGCGGCGCGAATCGATTGCTCGATGCCGCTTAAGATAATGGATCACCTATCGGAATTGCCCCTGGTACGTATATGATAGTGGCAGGGGGGGGGCGCGGG
>NW_017295784.1:1340104-1411034 GCF_001594075.2 Trachymyrmex cornetzi
CTCCGCGAACCATCCAGCGAAGGCCTATTCGTCATTGTCCTGCCACCTTATCGTTCACGACGGTGTGACCCTTTCGGTCGCACGTTATCTGTTGTCATTTGTTAGGGGACATAGTAGATTGTCAGCTTCGGTTTTATTGGCCAGTCGAGTAAAAATATACCGCGCTCAATCAGAGGAGAGCAGCGCAGTGAGCTTTGTCGCGCGTATAGCTACCAGAGTATCTCGTTTCAAACTGTATGTCTGTGTCTATAGAAAAGATATGAAATGGCTTGGAACTTGTAAATAAGACTATAAGGTGTCGCACATTAAATGTTGCATTTATATGAGCGTTTGTTTGCGTTATCTTATACGTTTTCATGATTACAATAACTTCTATAAGGATGATTATTAATTTGGATATATCAGCTAATCAACTATTGCGATAATAAGAATTTTTCTTTATGTAATGTTACATTAAAAAATTAATTTACGCGAATGTTTATGTGCGAGTACGCGTAAATATCTGGGAGAAATTTGCTCAAAGGATGATGTAAAAACTAGTTTTCTCTGGTCTTGAAATCATTTTTACTATTTTTAAAAAAAGAAATTTTTAGTACGGTAGCATAGAATCAAAGCACGAGGAAGAAATCGCTTTGAAAAGATATTGAAAATAATCCGTGAGATAACAACGAAATTTTGATGCATCAATGACAATACCGCAAAGCCTGATTTTTTTGCGAATTTTTCAAACAAAGCTGATCCAATGTTTTTGTATTTTTCCAACATTCATATTTATTCTGTGTATATTTCCCCACATGAGATATTTATATTGTTTCTCGTGCAATCATACAGTGATTAATTTTTAATCTATTGAAAGATCAAACTTTGATCAATACATTTTTTTTATATGTAACCCAACATCATTTGCGAATAAAAAATATGCGGCTCCTAATTGTGTGTTGTTTAATAATTAAATACCATCTGTCACGATGTATTGCGATCCAGTTTTTGAAAAATTTATATTTTGTTACAACCAAATCGAATGACAATCCGAGGATTAAATTCTGCGTTAGAAATTCAGTACTAGAATAATCTCTTTGTAATATAAAAGTAATACAACATCTGGGTCGTTTAAAGATGGTATCAAGAATAATAAATCAAATAACCGTATCTCATCTCACTCGATGCAACAGCTCAGACCAACCAAATCGAAGGAACTAGTGGGAGGGGAATACCGACGTATGAAACAGTAAAATTTAATTATCAGTTAGCAATAACATGCGCCTGCTGAGTTACTCATTCTCAGCCGGCGGTCGCGTACACGCACCTACATAATTCTAACCATGTCAATTCGATTGTTGTTCCATATAAAGGCACCGCCCTCGTTAAAACTTACCTCAGTCTTCGTGATGCGCTGCAAGCGCAGTGATTTTAAAATCTAACGAAATATTGTGTAATGTGAAACGTTTTACACGTACAAACAACAATCGAATATTTTATAAAATTCCATTTGGCCTGATTCGGCCATAATTTTTTACAAAATGATAGTGAACAATGTAATAACTATTATTTTTGTCGTTATAACTGGAACAGTATTCGTGCGATGTGCATTTGCGGCAGTAAGTTTATTATGTCGACATAGATTTTTAACATTTTTTTTTAACAAAAATATTATAATACTAGAAACTATATAGATTATTTTTTAGATACGAATATATTATCATTTCGATAATCTGTATAAATAACTAAAGCAAAGAAAATTGTTAAAATTTGTTAAATTTTAAAAACGAATTATGTATTATATTTTATTAGGTAAAATAGTAATAATTAGACTTCTTTCATTTTCAGGGCAAACACCGTACAAAATTAAAAATAGAAGTAAGTGAGAATATCTCAAAATTATATAATAATCTTAAATCTCTTTCAAAATTATATAATAATCTTAAAATGGGATAATAACAAAATTGTATACATGAGTTTTATTTGTTATAATATAAGCATCTGTTTCTGTTATATATATCGTAATTTAGTATAACGATAAAAGATGTTTTTGATTGAAGGCAATTGGGCACAAACCAAGTAATGATGTTCTACTACGTTCTCTTTCGGACTTCGGCGTCGTACGAAGATCTTTGAATCCGATGACGTTCGGACAATATAGCTATGGCTATGAATATCAACTAACAAGTGATCAAAATGTTTCAAATGGCAAAACTAAAAAGAACGCAGTAATAGAGAATTTAAAACTATCAGTGACATTCCGTGATAACATACTTTATATCTTCTCGTACTTGCTTTACGGCCGTGAAAACAATTTGACAGAAGAACAACATACATCCTTGGAAACGCTTTATGAATTCCTCAAGAAGAAAATGGTTTATATGTACAATTTATTAACTATTTTACCTAAATTGGACATCACAGATAAGAATCAACAGACAAGTATCGTATTGTCATCGCTGATAAAAAATCTACCATCTTATATTCAATGTACGGCTAAATACTTAGCCAATGAGATAGAATGGAACAGAATTGATTTAAATACTTTACTAAAACCAACAGAATCTGAGACGTTTGATTATCTTGCCGATATTAATTTAAACACGCTCTCAACAAGTAGAATTAGAAACGAAGAAATGATAGGATACGATGAAAATTCAAATATCACCCAGAAAGCTCTTGGTCCAGTGTTTGTAAAGCTTATTTATAATTTACAAACAAAAAAGTTACCTTTGTCGCAAGAACTATTCGGTTTGATACTGATAAACTTACCAAACCTTAGCGAGGATCCCGTACTGGAAGAAAACGTCAGATATCTGTATGATCTAACAAGAAATAATATCATCGATAGTAATGATTGGGATTCAATTGGGGAAAATCCTGTTGGCAATGACGCTTATACACTTGTTTTTTCTGTCTTAACCAAAATTCTTAATTCAAACTTACAAATGGGCGTAAAGGAGTCTACGTCTTACATATATCATCACATGAAGATCGTAACGGTTCCAACTTACCTTGATTCAAACTTAAAATATATGCATCATTTGCTGGAAAAAGATATAGATATAGGAATGCTTCTCTCTGCGGTTATTCCTCAGGAGTTTGATGAAGATACGATTCGTATGAAAGATCGTTTACTAACGTACTTCGTACGTAATTACAGAAACGAGGATATGACTAAAATTCTTAAGAGATTCAATAAATTTGCCTACAACAATCTATCAGATCTTCTATTGGCATTCCTAACAAGACTTACAATTCGCGTTCCAAGGTCTCCAAATACTAATTCAGTACAACAGCCGGCTTCAGCTTTGCTATCAGCTGTATTTATGAAAAAGTATTCTAGAATTTTCACACCGTTTGTGTCACCCGAAATTGATGTATTGGTACTTTTAGAATCTGTGCAGGTCTCTGATGTGGATCAAGTACTTCAGTCAACAGTAGATTCCATAAAAGCTGAGTTAATTTCACAGCCAAAACTAGCTGTGCTTTTGAGTACCTTAATACCAACGGAAAAAGAGATGTGTGAGGTACCAAAACAGTGTTTGGTGAATACATTCCAGCAAGTACCAAAATTACAAAATAATATATCCTTGGCTTTAACAAAAAAAATTCAACACGTAGCGTATATTCTGAAAACAACTCCACAGCCTCAGCAACTAAAAGAAAGCCACACCACACAATATTCCATAAAACCAGTAGATGTAAATCTCTATTTAGATCGGGACCAAGACCGGGAGAATCCAATAGGAGTGGCAATAAAGACAGATAGTATGTATACAAATAATGTGCCTTCAGGTGGCATCAACGGAGTTTCGTACGTATGGAACATAGATAAATATGTTGATAAAACTGGTCCCGCTGTACAAAATGAATTGCAAGTTGGAACTGTAGAATGGGAAACGGGAATTGCTACAGAAATCGACTCTACAAAACCAAAAATGGTATCGCCAACAATAGATCAAGCGCATATCACAGAGACAAAAGTCACCAAACCAAAAGTCACTCAGCCAAAAATTACCCAGCCAAAAGTCACCCAGCCAAAAATTACCCAGCCAAAAGTCACCCAGCCAAAATTCACCCAAACACACATCATTGAATCCGATGTACCTACTCAAGAACGTACATCGAATCGACCATTAACTTCGAAACCTTCGTTAACGACATTAATATCTGATGTTCCTTCTTTGGGAACTTATTATCCAACGAAACCACGAAAAATGCAGCCGCGATACACAACACCTATACCGACAGAGCATGTTGCTGACGATAGTAATTCCAAAGTAGAGGAATATATATATATTCCATCCTCAAAAGTAGGTTACGATGAAAAAGAATTACCGAGTACAAGTAAGGAAAGTGAAGATCAAACTTTTTCATCGGAAGAAGTAACTAAAGAAGTCACAACGAAGAAATCTACTAAAACAACGGTAACTCAACATACTAAATCACAATTATTAGACAGCATTGAAAAAAAAGTGCATTCCGAGAATGTCGTATCAAGCGCGATAGTATTACCTCCGTCTATAGAAACTGATCAGCCTCTTAGAGTACATCTATCTAGTAATAACGTCCCAGTTATAACGACGAACGATGATTATAACACAACGGAACCTGAAGTGGTTTTACCAGATATCAAGGAACTTCTAAAGTCGCCAGATATAAATAAGCTCATGCAAAATAGTGATTTACCAATAGTAACTCAAGTGTTACAACCATTGTCTATTATATTTGGTAAAAATTATGTTAAGAAAATCCTGAAGAATGTGGATATAAAACTTTATCCCACAAATATTGCATTATTGTCATCAATACTTAAAGAAGCCATAACTTATCCGGAAGTAACACAGAATTCGCAATTGACGAGCATAATTAATCAATACATTGTCACTATAGAATATGTGAGTCCAACGACATTATTACCCGTCGTAGTTTCGTCACAGAAGTTGGTATCAGGTGTCATATATTCTACGTTTAACCCGAATGACTTAACCAAAGGTAAAATTAGCGAAAATCCACCTGATAAACCATTACGCGACAGTATCACTGTACCTCTCGTCAATCCTAAGATATTGTTGGAATCTGTAAATCCATCTAATCCTTACGATGATCTGCTGCCTACTTTGGAAAAAGGACATATACTTGCGAAAATATTACAGCCTATCGAAATGATTTTCATATCTGAAAAAATTACGGAAATACTTGGACCAGATTTTCAACCATTGGTGTATCCAAATAAACTTACACTTCTGATAACGCTCTTGCACAAGCTACAGAAAAGTAAAATAATTCAAGCAAATGTAAAACTGAAATCCGCAATTGATTATTATTTACAAGCTTTCGAGCTACCATCGATGAGCATTCAAGTATCTGAAGATAGTTTCGTGAAGATGAAGTCTGAAACTACAGGTCAGTGGTTACCTGAACTGACGAGTTTGATTTCCGCTCTTCCAACAACTGAGATCGATACTGAAACGACGATGATAGAGGATATAGAGCAATATCTCGACGATCCAACTCTTTTGGAAAAATTAAATATAGCTAAACCACCAGTAATCATGTCTCGCGGAGAACTATTGCATAAAATTATTCGCATTTCATTATCCGGTACAATAAGTATCGATAAAAGTGTTCTGAAAGCATTAAGATATTACAAGGACAAAGTAGAATTCACCGATATGGGTGCTCTGCCCATCGTGTGGATGTGGGTCGAAACGTACGTATTTAAGGCTGAAGTACAACTAGGAGACATGATCCAGGAGACGGTGAACTTCGATCAATTGTCATATAAAGAGAAATTATCGTATAATGATATAATAACATACCTAGCTCAAAATCCTAATCTTCTTCAAGACAACGAGGACTTCGATTTTGAGAAATATAAGACACAAGGGCAGTTTGTTAAAGGTTTATTCAAATATTTGCTGACAAAATCAGAGGTCAATATTAAGATTAAAAAGGACATTAAAATAATACTTCCACACGTGACGGAGACTGGAGCAGGCGCAGTCGCAATGCCAAATTTATCTGGATTTTAAAAGATCGGATATATTAATTAAAACCTAATTCACTAATTGAAGGGCTCTAATTAAAGCAATTTGATCTGAGTTTAAAAGAAACAGAAAATAAATACAGATACGTCTCACAAAACGAGTGTGTGTTTTATAATAAAGAACTCGAAGTGTATTCTTTATAAACAATTTACTACATTAAATATTGGCTAATAGTCTTTAATATTGCATATTGTGCATGCAAAATCAATTATATAATTTAAGATTGTGAAAAATGACACATGTAACTGTCTGTTTGGTGTAATTTGTAAAAGAAAGAAAAACAGAAATAGAAAGAAATTCTGAGAACTTTATATCTATTTGTTAAGTTAAATAAAAAGGCTTATAGTAATTTTGTATTAAATTATCATCACAATTAGATCTCCTTTATTGATAAAATTGACAAAGAGTTCTCCACAAGTTTCAGATCGATAGTCTTCCAATAAGTGACAATCATTCGTAAATTCTCGTTACATGGCAACCTAGAACATTCGAAAGTTTATGCACTTTAGGAAGACATTCAAAGTATTTCCCCAAGTCGAATCTCTACCTCCTTTCAATCCTTACAATTACAGATATAAATACACGTATATAGGAAATTAATTCTTTTCTAATTTCTTATTTACAGTTCTAATTTATGAATACAACAACTTATATTATATAACTATAATTTTATTTAATTAATGTTGAAGTACACGAATGTACATAATGAATAGATAATCCGAATAATGCTTAATGCAATTCCAATCAATAGTGTTCTAAGAACCTAAATCAATATTGTGTCTGTCGAGATTATTTGTGGCCAACACTTTAATATAGCGTAGATACTTGCAACAAGTAAAGTTCGCAGCAGTCGACAGTATGCGGCGTCGCTACGTCTTCATAATGTATTCTAAGTAGCCATAACAGTTCGGCAAGTAAAATGAGTTGCGTAAGAGAAAGCGATTGGCGAAACTTCAACTCTATTCGCATTTGTTCGTTAATTGCTTTATCCGAGAACTTCGAACTGCCGTCTAGAAGCATACTGTAATAACGTAAGCGTCTTAAAGCATTGCGGTATGCTAAAAAATGAAATCTTTCATTTATATAAATAATTATAGAAGTTGTAGAATTAACTGATACCGCGCATATTTTATTGAACATCTGATTTCTTTTTCTGCTGCCTTCAATCTTTAATTCGCAGTTTCAGAGTATTACGAACGTTATTATTTTTACAGTCTAATGAAATCTCTGCACACCGCATTATGCATTCAAAAATGGACGAAATAAAAGCGCACACAATTTTTAAAAAATAAATAGATACGCGGGTCGATGTAACGAGGTGGCTTCGTCGCAATAAAAATGGAACAGACACGTGACACGCGAAGCGGAACGAAACGAGAAACGGAAGCGACGGAGGGATTATTTATTTTGCACGGCGACCGCAATCCGCGGGGATATTTTCCGCGAGACGCCCGGCCAAACTGTCTGGAAAACGAGGAAAAATTACATCGGTGAAAAATAATAAAGTGCGATCTAGCTCCAGTCGTAGGCTGTAAGCGGTATGTATGTACCTGTTCCAAGAGACAGCGATGGTGATAGAAACAATTGATGATTGAAAATAGTGCCGATGCCGCGATAAAGATGATAAGAAGAAGATTAGTTGATATCATTCATAGATGATGATTTAAATACCTATGTATACATAAATAATAAAAGAAGTTGTAAAATTAATTAATAGATATGATAAACAGCGCGCGTTATAGAATATCCGATTTCTTTTTTACATTTATATAAATCGTTTCAATAACTATATATTTATGTATCTTGACTTTTTACATTTTATGTACATTACAAATTAATAGGGAAGTACGAACGTTCTACATAATGAGTATCATTGAAACTTATTGCTTTTCATCACGTGGTACTTCAGTCACGTCAGAACTTTCGTCGGCGAAGACAACTTAAATTGAAGCGAATATCTCGGATATTGTTGTTCTTATCGCGCAAAAAGAACAGTAATTCCAAACTCGCAATTGAACTAGCTCGCCCGCGTCTACGTCAACGTCACGAATCCGAAAACTCTAACCGTCGTAAACATCCTAAAACGGAGATATTTCGTCGAGCAATCCTGTTCACGCCAACTTATCGCGTAACACCGTTTCACCTGTTTAATTTAGCGCCCGAAATAATTTACATACGGCAGGACGAGGGATGGGCTACGCTCGCGCAATAACATCTCGAAGATGAGCCGTGTGCTGCGCCAAGCAGATGCATCGTACGTGCAGACGTGTATTCCGGGGAGGGTTGCACACCCATCCTCTGACGGTACGTCTCCGTGCCCGACGACGTTCCTACTAGAGGGTTCCTGGGATCCGACATAACCCCCGAGGTCGTAACGGTAAGTCTCTCGGCGTGAGGACCCGAAATTAATAACGCGACCCGGCGCAAATACGGCGCACATAATTAAAGCGATATTACGATCTGGAGCAGCCGCAGTATCGTCTACCGGCGCTGCCTGCGTCGAAGATGTTATTTAGCCGCTCTCCGAATTTGGGTGTTGAAAGCACAGGTATTACGTTCTGATTCGCAACTTGCCCGCGGCTCATCAAGAACCTGATTAGGTGGTATGTATGAGACAACAGAAACCAGTGGATACTTGGATGTAAATAATAAATCAGTGGACGCGCGCGGTTTACGCAAAAAAAGAGAATTAAGTTGGAATAAGATATGGTTAAAAAATATCATTAAGATATCGGCGAAATAATTTATTAATTTGTTAAAGGAAATGAGACATGTTTTAATCGAGTTTCTCTGATAACAAAATGCAGCCATTTTCATAAAGGGGAGCTACAGGAAGTATCTCGAGACATATAGGACGTGCGTGACAGTAATCGCAAAGACGACAGACTTGGTAAGAGTCTGCTAGAGTAAAGTAGGTCAGGATACGAACGGTACGTTTAGGGTGAACGAGACAAGAAGAAAAAAATAACTAAAAGAAACAAGAAAAATGTTAAGGGATAGAAGTATTAAGATAGAAAGAGAAAGGAAGCAATGGCTCTCAAGTTTTATCTTTCGGAACCTTTTTTTTACTAGCAGGAAGATTTCAAAGTTTTACGAAATGCAGGTGAAAGTTCATATATCTTTTTGAGAGTCGTTTAAAAAGCAAACGAGATACACATTCAAACTAAAATTACGGAAAAATTTCAACGTCATTTAATCTTTTCTTGTGTTTTTAATAAAACGCGAGAACACCTCATAAAAGATATCTAAATAATTTAAGGTAATCAACCGTGATGTATTATCTTCTTCGCGGATTATATGTATTTCTTATTTAAAGACGCTGTCGCTCGCCATTGAGAGTCGCTGCGTTAAGAGACAAGGTGCAACCCTGATGTATGGGATACTCCTCCGCGGGTGTTTCTACACGGCAACACCGTCAGGGAAATGTTACCCTATAAAATATATCTCGAGCGTTGGCTTATGCCGCGCGAAACCCAGCAAGATGTTTCTATTTCATAGAAACGCTCGTCTTCCGGCTTAGCAGGGCATGTGAAGGGTAGCATGACGAAAGGCCAGGACGTTGATAGGGCTAGACTGTAAATCACACGAGAGCTATTCGATGTCTAGCTACGTCCCGCAATTCCGTCCAACGAGTTTGCTAGTACTACTCAACGTTATCACACAGATTTTGTCGAGGGCAGAACGGGCTGTTTTAGGCGACAGAGGCTTTAAGCGAGAGGCCCTTCATACGTAATGTATCTTCTTTTTCTTTTTCTGCTGCAATTGATATGTTTGAAGTAGCTTTAAAAACAGTAGATGTGTCACGTAGGTACAAGTTTGGGAGAAATATTCTGGGATTATTACTGAATAAAAAAAATTTTAATATAATATAGTAAAAGTAAAATAATACACGTATAAGTATAAAAATATGAAATATATTTAAATCAATTTAAAATTCCATTTAACTGTGTACCATAATGCTATATCAATAGTTTCGTGAAATCACTGCAAGAAGAGGCAAGTTATATCTATAGAAGCATAAGCCGACTCGTTGCACAGGGACAACGAGGTAAGGGAATAAGGACGCGATAGAGACGGATCATAAATCACGCACCAACCATTCAATGTGGCGTGCCTATATTGTGTGCTACCTCCGGGAGATATCGTTATCATATAGTGACTCTCATAGCAAGAGAGAGTTGCAGTGTTTTATGAATAAATACACCGAAATAAACAACCGATTTTTATGTAATTAAATTATTTTTATATTTATCGTGTCAAGGAAATGGCGACGTGTATAATTCCATTTATTCAATTTTTTTTATTATCCGCGCAAAGATATACAACCGCGTAACAAAGTTATGAGTAAATATGACACGAATAACAAACACCGTTCGATATGAGTGTAGTAAACTTTGACATATTGAACTCTCTCTCGGGACAATCATGTGCAACCGTAAAATCCTAAACAACGTTGTTATTTGTCCCTTCCCTTCATCATAAGAAGCTTATTTCTTCACTGGTCCATCATCCTTTCACGATAACATTTCCTCTTAGCTTTAGCGCCTCGCAGTATGAAGCGACGTAGAACGCCAGCGAGGATCCCGTAAAGTGCACGAAAATTCCACGGAATCCTGGAAAAATTTATGGTCCGGATGTTTACCAACATGGAATTCTCTCAGGTACTCCCGGACAGTATGGGATAGTATAGAACCACCTCCTTTTGCCCTCGCTACTCAGGGGGTGGCTATTAGTAGTAATTACTGAAGCAATAAGTCTCTACCTAATACTTCTCTCCACCGACCTTTCATCTTTGCTCCTAGAGATGCTATTGTCGCTCCACTTTTGTCGCTTTTCCAGAGTGTATAAACTATCCTTCTTTATCTCCGTGTAAACTTTCTCTTATCCTCACTTCGAATTATTCGACATCAAATATGTATAAAGTAAAGATAACTTTTACATATTTTAGATAATAATTCTCGGAAGAATTGCATGAATGCAACATAAATTATTAATTCTAAAAGTACAACATGACTGAATAAGTAACGTGAAAAGCTTCAACGCGTAAAATATTTCAAAATTTTGCTCAGAAAATACTATATTGTAAGTATAATATATACACACATATACATATAAAGAAGATATTCCTAATAAGAGTTAGTTAAATTTATCGCGTTACTTTTTAGGATATATATGTAAAGTACATTTAAAATAAAGAAATATTAATCTTATAAAATCTTTTAAGATTAATTTAAAAATCTATCATAAAAATAAATATAAAGGTATGTAAATATATGTAAATGTGATAAAACACGTGGTAATTGATCTACGACACATATTTGGCAAATGTCTACAGATTAAACAGAATAAGTGACGAAAAATCATCTTTTATGAGAAACATTAGCACTAGGAGGGTTAATTGCTTTTGCAGAGGAAAATCGCCCTACATGCTACTGCACAATGTGCTTCATTAACGTTTATAACTGGTAAAGAACATTGCACTCTGGTCGAGCGCGTACTACGCGCAAAACTGCTTAAAAAGTCGCTAGTAGGAGAACAGGATGTTATGGGTTTTCCTGCTCAAAACTATAGTTTTTAATTACGTTCTTTCTAACGAGATTTTATTTTTTTCCGCATTTTTTTCGTAGCATAGCAGCAAAGACGAAACTTGAATTTCGTGCCATGGCTCCGCCATTTTCCCAGAACAGAAATAATGCTCGGCCCTTCTCTAGCTCTTGTTTCAGCTATACTATTTGCTACCTTGAAAACCGGCATGGATGAGAGATTTACATATTTGATCTCTCCGTGGCTCGCTTTATTAATGTTTCATGTTTTCATTTGTGACCTTACGTAGAATTTATGACGTCGGTGGTTTATGCGAACAATGGATTACTAATGTCACTACGTGTGAAAATTTTTGCCGTCTCATACATAAATGGCAGGATGCTGCATGGTAACGCGATTTATCTTGCAAAATATATTTAGCGATTTGTCGAAAAATAGATATAACGTTGATGAAGTTTCATTACATTATAAATAGCGTTCTTGTATCGCGCAATGTCGTTTATCTCTCACAGGGAATGTATTTAGCTATACCTTTATCATTATAAAAACATAAACTCTTGACAGGAATTTAATAGTGCCTTTCATTAAGAATAATAATTAAAACTATTACAATGATATTCTTCTCATCGAATGCCATCATCGCCCTTCATCATTATCTCTTTTCGACACTTAAAGCTTACGTCAACCCTCGTCTGCTTTATCTTCCTTCAGCACCCTCTCGCTTCGCACTTCTTTCCTGTAATTCATTAGTCTTCATCAAGAGTTATCCGCAGCTGTGCTAGGTATCGATATTATCAACCCTTTATATTTTAAAATATGCTGGGTCAACACTTCTGTATAAAATACGTAATAAAGAATATTAACAAATTATGAATATTATGTGTATGCCGTGTGGAGTTAAAAATTATTAATGCAACACAAGAGAGATTTAGAGATTTAAAATTCCTTTTAGAAATCTTTACTAATAGTCATATATATAAAATATATTAAAACAAGCTAAAATATAAATATTACAATTTTTTCCCTTCTAATGCTATGTTTCTGCGTAACGAAATGTATAATTGGCAATTATAGCCAAGCGTATCGTTAATTAGTAGCGAGCACCACACGTTCGATACTGCTTTAGTGCAGTAAAATCAATACTTCTATCTCTCTACGTATGTAGCTGATGGAAAACATACAACAGAATAAAATAAATTCGTATTTCTCAAATATATCAAAATCAATATTATCAACAATCTAGTACCTTCTATGAAATAAAAATATCAGATTATATACATATATCTGAGAGAATTTTGAAGCACATCTGTGAATAATCCAGGATTGCGCAGTACAGTTAATGACATATGTGTATGTATGCACACGTACACGTGTACACGTGCCTACATAGCCAACACTAGTACATCCACTACATTAGTCGTCGAACAAGGACGCAATATAGACGATCGATAAGGTACTTGTGTAATAGTAGTTCACGTATATCTCTCTCTCCTGCGCCTTCAGCTTTATCTTGGATAGCGATTTTCTTCAGCAGATCACGTTAGGTCAGGTCGATAAAGGCTCAATATTTGCTTTGTGTTCAGCGCTGTATATGCGCGAGCTCCTCGTTATCGGGACTGTGTACACAATCGGGTAGAAACTCTTCGGACGTAGTAAGAGCCCGGCTAGATCGTAGAGATGGGGGATGAGAGCGCGACGTGAGAAGGAGTCGATAACATTACCGTACGCACACACGAGAAAAGTATAGAACATTCCTGTTCGATTATCTTTCGGGAGAACTGATGTCAGTCGACGATGGATCGTTTTGAGAAATGGCAAGGATCAACTGTCACTTGAAAGTACGAAACTTCTATCTAAAGATAATATCGGGCATTGGCACCTGTCATAGTTTCTCGCGTCGCTAGCCAGTTTGTGAGGAGAATACAAATATTCTTTAAACAGGCCAAGAAAATATTCGTTGTATCCGTTTTAGTCATTGCACATGATTTTTTTTGTTAAACATAGCATCCTGAATTCAAATGCGATTGATTCTTTTAAAATACTACAAATACAATTATAGGTATACACAATCATGCTTTATTAATAAAAAGAACATATCTTTAAATAAACATTATTTTCAACAATTGAGACAAGCAATTATACAAATCTAAGATATATTAAACAAATGAGCGAAAAAATCATATTCGACCGAAACGGATCTTGAATAATACTTTTATAAACATTTTTATAATTTTCAGTTTAAGCAAATCGCACGTCGATTATTTATCGGTCTTGAAACATAGTCCTAAACTGAAGCCATACTTCAACTTCTTTCAGTGTTTTTTGAAGATTATTATTAGCATCAGTAATATTAAATTGCCAAATATTACGAACCTCATCTTCAGCTTAGGATTGTGTTTCAAGACCGATAAATAATTGGCGCAGTTTACTTGAACTGGAAATTGCAAAAATTTACATAAAATATTAGTAGATATTAAAACACGGACCAAATGTGACCTTCGCTTATTTGTGTTGAATATTTCTCGGTAGATTTTCATTCACTAGTGTTTAATATATATTAATTTGTATAAATTACATCAATTAATATTTCATCTTAGATTCGTGTAGTTAATTAATGATAATTTTCTTTGACAAATGCAATCTGCTTTAAATGATCGTTTCACATCAACTAGCAATTCGTGCATTACGATGGCAGTAAATACACTCTGAGAGGTAACGATCGTTTGTCGGCCTACTGCGATTTCTAAGCCCATAAATATCCTCCCCGAACATCCCAA
The DNA here is from genome assembly GCF_001594075.2 of Trachymyrmex cornetzi. NCBI lineage: Eukaryota > Metazoa > Arthropoda > Insecta > Hymenoptera > Formicidae > Trachymyrmex > Trachymyrmex cornetzi. The sequence continues at coordinate 1,354,458 of NW_017295784.1, forward strand.
TGTGGGTAATCGTCGATCCAAATCGTTCTAACCCTCGAATCCCTTCCCAAACGATTGTCATTCAGGAATTATCGAGGGAAGTTATTTAGCATCGCTCATATGTTACGTATATTTTATTGACACATTTATGAAAAGTTGCTGCAATTTGCTTTAATCTTTTCTAGCATAATCAACTTGCGTAACTGAAAATTTATACCAATTTCTATATAATTCGATATGATGTAACGCTTCACAGATTGCGTCTGTTGTAATATTATTATTTCAATTAAATTAGTTTTTATATTTCTTGTATTTTCTTGCACAACGTTCCTCACTGTTATATTACGAATTTAACAAAGAAGGTATATATATATAGATACTTTTAGAATATAAATATCTATTTTTTTCCATCTTTGAACAAACGTAATCTGTATTGAAATATTCTAATACCAGAAACGATAAAAACCCCGCATAAGTACGCCAGTTTGTACATATATGACCGTATATAACGTCTGTGTACAAATATGCGGCCGTAATAAAACAGCGGAACGCGAAATCACGGCGATAGGAAGAGTTCGCGCAGAAAATGCGGAAATCGCCTTGCACCGGTGGTTGCTGTGTATTTGATACCACGTTGGATTGCTCGAGTACGGCCATAAATGCGCTTCGTAAAAGTACCCTTCGCTTACAGGCGCGCAAAATTATCACGATTGTACGCGTATGCTTGCAAATTAAACGTTTTTTTTTCTAAATGACTCACTGTATCGAAATGTCGCCTTTTCTCTTTTTTCCTTCCATCGTTGCAAATCGTTGCACTTTCTATCACTCTTTGCCGCAATTAAATCTGCCCAGTATATGTACATTTATTGCATGATGTACGTAACACATTTTTATTGAAATAGCTAGAGAATGTACAGAAAAATAGAATATTTATTACACTTTAACTTACATTGCCAAGAAGAAATTTGGTTTACAAATATGACTTATTCGTCCTATCTTATCTCATTATTACATATTATTTATATTCTGTACAGTAAATTTCTATATCTACCTGGTATTTATTCAAGGAAGAGAAAGATTCTTTATTGCTAGAGAATGTACAGTAATAGATAATCAAAGAACAAAAGTATAACATTACGACAGAGATTAATACTGGATTGAAATAATTGGTATTCAAACAGTGGACATATATGTCGAATTATCAATGGTCTCGAGTCCGTTTTAATTCATGATACGTACAATTTAAGCTAATAATACAGTCATAATGATGAATTTTACAGTTAACGCTGCGGTGAACTAATTGCGATATTGCGTATGTCTCTATATAAAAAATAAACGATGATCATGAGAGCGAATTTGTACTTTGTGTAAATTCGTACTCGTTCGCTATGAATCGAGTTTAATCACGCCAGCGATAAGCGATATGTATCTTTAATATTCAGGCAGGCGTGATTAGCCGAATCATTTTTATTATTATTCGATTATTTAATTATTATTCGCCGTTTGAAATTCAGTTTTAAATCAATTAAATATGCATACGAATCAGGGTAATTTATAATTTTGTGTAGCGCGCTCATCCCGCGCATAATTCGATGCGCGGGAAATTTGCATCGCGGATCGCTTCAGAATCTCCATATTTACAAATTTGCATGCTATGTCGCTTTTTGCATAGATTCCCGCCCGTTCGATATCTAACGCCCCATAGGTCGTCCTACACTCGCCGGGTGTTTCACGCGAAAGAACAGGTACACGAAAACAATTTGCCTGTCGGTCGCGCGCAGGGCGAGCCGTCGTTCGCCCTCGACGCGCTTTCAGCATCTTTTTTCTGTCCGTAGCGTACTGCGCTGTCGGTGCATTTAATGCAAGTACCATCTGCATAATATCCAGTCGTAAATCCAGAAAAGCCCGACACTGGCGCGACCGCCCTGTTCACGCACGACGTCCCTACCGGGATGATCCTCTGGATTTTATTTCTGGACATCCCCTGAGAATATGGTAGCACCGCGGATTAAGAGACGGTATCATAAAATACAATATCAATGTTAGAACGCATGTCAGTTTAATGTCTAATTATCCAATTGTTTTGAGATTCAGATGTCCGAATCTGTTAGATTTTTCTAAATTTCCATAATATATGTATATTTGTTAAGTTTATGGGTTATTGTTTCGCTTATGCATCTTTAAATCTCTAAAAAGATCGAAATTATTTCTATCTTTGTTATCGTAATGGTTGACGCCATTCGCGTCAACTTTCGCAGAGGTAATTAATAATTATTTAAAACAGATTCATTATTGGCTCTGACAATCACTGCTTAGTGTGGAAATTAAATTAGTTCCGGGAGAGATTCTTAAGGTTTTTGCAAGAATAGGACGACACAGACACTGTAAGTAAACTATGTGGTGCGGATCGATACCTGAAAGTTGGTCGAAGTGTCGGCAGCTAAGGGATAATACGGATACATGGATAGATTCTCCTCCGGCTTTCCTAGAACTAACTCGCCTTTATTCAACCCCTTGTCGAATCACGTGGCGGCAGCCACCTTTCTTCTTCTCCCAAAGTTTGCTGGCTTTCCGCTCTCCTGGGATAAATCGAAACGTGTTCCAAGAGGAAAGTATTGAGCCGCTAGTAGAACAAGTTTGGATTTGAGGGATTTAAATTCCTGCTGGCGACAAATCAAGTTGTATGAATGATTCAGTATAAAATTTATATAGTTTCACGGACTACATGAACCTCTCGTAATTAATAATTAAATGTTAATTACATATAATTATCTATGTATTATAATATGATCACAACATAATATGACAACATATTGATATGTGATCTAAACACGACATATTAATATTATATAATAATAATTTGCATGATATAAATAAATTCAATTTTTTATTAATATGGTTATTCAATTAATTAAATCTAAATTATATATTTATATAAAAATTGTAAGGCTTGTAAAAGTATGTAATAGACTTCACAATATAAGTATTTTAAAAAATCACAGCTATATATACAAATAGTTTGTTATAGAACAAAATTTTTTCATTCACTTGCTTTTTTGCAATTATTAGTATTTATTAATTGATACATAATTTGCAGATTGTGATTAGATAAAGAATTTTTTGTTTAATTATTCATTATTTATTATCAGCTCTGATTCTCAGAGAAATGTAATTATTTATACAAAATTCAGTTGAAGCATTTGATATAACTACGTATTTAAATGACCATTAAGTATTACAGTTTTATCTTTACAAGAAAGATGAATTCTTGGCCTCAATGCTTCACTCACAGATGCAAGACAAGCAGCAGCTTTTTTTTATGGAAAAGGCTCTTTGCTCGAGAATTATACTAGACATCGTACCATATGAAACTGCCGCTATAAAAATATTACCCATTACGAGTTTCTCTAGTGGAAAAAATTACTGAGGCGAGACATATTAAAAGAACCCTTTGTACTCATGTATATTCATTCTTTGTAAGCTCACCAAAAGCTAGTACGACTAATGCGTCCAAAGTTCCTTCTGGTTTCCGCGTAGATCAAGTTACGTATTCTGACTTTTATGTATTACGTAGAGAATTTCATTTAAGAAGTCATGCGTAAATGAGATCAGTCAACGTTACTACCTTTGAATATTCTCGATGAAGAATATTAAGAAATGTATCATTATTTTATATCATTCTTCCAGTCGATAGCATTTTATAACATTCTTCCAGCCGATAGCATTGTAAATAAATATCTTCGACATTCAATTATTATCGACAAATTGCTCTTATTTGCCAAGTGCTGTTTGCAAACGGTAGACATTTTTCATATATTTTTCGCAATTAAAATACACGAAAAAACTTCTTGATTAAAATATCTTTTGAAAAAAACAAGTATTTTTATAAACACAGAAAAAAAGAGAATCATTTTAAAACCGTTTCACTTTTTATTTACCCTCAATCTTATCAATATTCTGTAAACGACAACAATAACTGAACATGAGTATTCATATAGAATATTCAAACGAGCGATGCGTGTACGCACCATATACCTGCAGTACCTGCACCATGTACGTACAACAATACCTTATTGTTAAAAGAATAAAGTAAAAAATATTTGCTTGTATCGCCTAAATTTTAAATAAAAATAAAATAATAATTTTATCGTATAAATACGAATTAGTTTTATTTTGTAAAATGTACAAAGTTGTTCATTCGAATTCATTCTCGTGAATTTTGACAAAATCAAATTTGTGCAAGGCCGTAACCCGAGTACAAATGGCGCGATGCACGACGCCTTCAAACAAATAAACGGAATTTAATTAAGGATGCTATCAAATTTATGACGCGAACTGTGCATTGGCGAACGATATCGATATACGTCAGTACGAATTCGCGAACACGCTGGAAAACGGCTGATGAGAGGAGAAGCACAAACGACGTGCCGATCTAATTACTCTCATCTGCAAATTATCAGGTAAACGCTGCAACCAAATTATTCGCATATTATCCGATAATTGAGAGAAAGATATGTTGTTTGTAATAATGGTTATACAATTTATATCTAACAAAAGTAAATCATTTTCAACGGTGATTACGAACGAGTGGATTACAATTAGCTTTTCTAAACATCGAATAAGAACGTTACGCATGTATTTGTTTTGCATACATTATGTATAACATTATTGCGTATTTTCTATATACTCTCCGCGAGGCGCTCAGGTGTTTCGAAAGCTCTATGCAATTTTCTCACATAGACCGCATACTTCGCGCATATTTACACAGAGCGGTAAAATTGCTATGGGAGAAAGAAGAAGTTGACGGAAGTATGCGCGGCTTCGTGAAAGCAACATCGTTGCTCGCGAATCATTTTCGTCAGATTCAGATATTCGATTTCGACGATGTTTTTTTATCGACTATCTCTCACGTGTACACCATGTATGCTGATGGTATTTCGCATTGGTTGAAAAACGTGCAGCTAGCATTCCGAATTTTCCAATCTGCATCGGTACATTCTGACTGCCATTTAATTCGTTGCATCGAATGCACCGACGCATTTTTTTTCGTCGATCAGGATTATCGTCAACCGCCAAGTTTATAAACGGGCGAACACGACATCACAATAACATATTTTTTTTCAGAGGTGGTTTATAATAACGTAGTACAGGTTTCTATAATTCATTCAACGAATTTATAGTCAGTTGAAAATATATCCATTTTATTATGCAACACTATTGCATTATTTTCATGTACTCGCACTGTTCGTACGTCATTATTTTTTCGATCATATTAAAAAAATAATCTCACAAACTTTTAATAGTAACTTCAGCTACATTAGTAATGTGCGCAAAGAAAGATCTTTTGCTAATATCACTAAACCAGTACGTTATATTACTTGTATCGTGCAGAGAATAAAGGAATAATAGTTATAATAATTTTTATATAGTTTGATAAGAAAATTGTAAGTTGAATAATATATACAATTATATTTCTAGAGAATGGTGATTAAATTAATTTGAGTATACGTATTCTGAGCGAATATATCGATTTGGAGAGCAAAGCATACTTAAAAATTAAAATATCTAAAAATTTGGTTATACAGATCTGAAAATAATTTTATTTGGACTATTTTAATTTTCTTTGGATTATTATCAACATTAAGCGTTTTACATAATTCTTTTGACGATTAACAACATTTTCAGATCTATATTATTTAGGTAAATATTGAGATATTTCAGCAAAACCGTTCTTTTTGTAATAAATTAGTAATGCATTCTGATAAAACTAATTTAAATACGAACATGGTTGTTCACACATGAGTTATATTTTGCATAACTCATGTATCATCCCATAAGAAAAATCTATCTTAGAACGAACGGTATCCTGCAGATTCTTTCTAGAGTGAATCAATTTTTCATGTAGACGGAATATTTGGAAAAATCGCGATGAAAAAGTGAGCATGAGATGGACGTCGGCACCTCGAATGCGATCCCCAAAGCAATTCCGAATCTGACAGTGCCGACTATCGTTTCGCCGATCGACGAGAGACACGGGGCGTGCGGGTGCATGTCGCGTCACGTCTTGTCGCGGCCACGTTGTAGGTAGGTAAAGCTCAGAATCTCGACGTCAAGCCCAACGGAGGATAGGAGGCTGGGTACGTTACAGGACAATCCAATATCCCGAAGCCCGGAAACGCCTCGCAGACTGACGGCTCTACCTGGTTTAGGGGCGAAAGCTTCGCATCTTTTTGCCGGCTAGCGCGATGTTGTCCTCTAGATTTTTATCCGTTGCTTGACTTGGCATCCATAACGTTCGTAACAGAGTATCGATTTTTTTTTCATTGGCAGATACTTGATTTTGTGACTTTCAGAGGATGTTACGGGTACAGTTCTTTAAAATTTCAGCACACAAATTTTTGATGTACACGGAAAGAAAAAAACGATTTTGCTGAAATATACAAAATTTAGGTAAATACAGGTTTAAAAATAATTTTGTTGGAAAAATAATTATGTTGAAAACTCAAGCACCATGAGCAATGCTGCAAAAAGTTTTGACGTTCTAGCAACTAGTTTGAACGTTCTACGACCTGCGTAATTATTTTGATAGTTTAACAAAATTTATTTTCAGATATGTACATATCTAGTTAAATTTTTATATATTTTATCAAAACTGTTTTCGTGTATTACTTATATATTCTGTATTGTGATTGGTCGATACGCTTATTGCTTAGATTTTTCTATAATATATGCCATTGTTGTACTCCAGTGACTTACAGCAATAATAATGCAGCATTTATGGAATAATGCCGAATGATCATAAAATTCGACAGATACTGAAATAGGTGAATTGTAAATGTCGATAAACGATTTTTATTTATTTTTTATGACAGCTTTGTAATGTCAATTCGCTAAGCGTAATATCGAGATGAAAAATACAGACCAATCGACAAAGCGAGAACCAAAAAGACCAAGCATAAAATTCAAATCACCGCAAACGCTGCTGGCTGCATTTTTACAATGGTTATAAGTGCATCCGTTGCACATAACCAACTTTTTCCTATATTACCATCGTAACGCTCGAGCGTTTTCATGAAAATTAATGTCAATTCGCGAGGCTCATTTCGGCTATCCCCCCGACGAGGTGTTACGTTCGCTTTAATTCTCAACGGTACAAGACTGTGCAATCACACGAAACGGGAACGAGTCCTTTGAACTTACATAGATGTAACCGCTATTTTCTCCGCATCTCATGAATTAATTTTAGCTACAGCTAGTGATGTCCCAAACTCATTCCGAATATTAAATGTACAGTGTAATATACAGAATGCTTGAAAAATTTGACTTCTAAAGTCACTATTCGTATTATGCATTTTGCGTATATTCAGCGTACATTTGGTATTTCATATACGAATACATTAATTCTCACTGTTATCACAATCGATCGAATGTGGCTTTCCGTATCGGAACACAGAACTATTTCGAGTATCATATGAGCATCATGTGAACTCCAAAACCGTAATTCTCTTATATCACTCATATAGTATATACGGAGCGCATAGAATTTCTCAAAAAGTATGACAGAAACATAAAAAATTACCAACACCGAATTATTCTTCCCTCGCTGTAGTTCATTATACCAGCGTATCTTTCTAATGCAGTTTATTTGAATATCGCTACGCGGCCGAAATATGTGGACGCGTGTGCATGCTCAAAGGCATAATGTTTGCAGCGGTGACGTGCACCGCCGCGTCTCTTGTAACGCGTCACGTCGCCGGGCACGTAAGTAATCGTGTGACATGTTAACGCGCGAGAGAAGAGCATTGTGTGCAGAAAGGGTTGATCCGAGTTAATAACTCGCTACGTGTACAAAGTTCACCGTGAACGATTTTCATCAATCGTTGAAGAGTTTTACGTTAATCGAAAAACGCTCTCTTTCATTCGAAAACATATACATTATATAATAATTGTAACAAAGTTCCAAGGGAAAATAGTGCATTAAATTGTTTATATTTAATTAACAATAATTGTTCATTGTTGTTTTGTTTTATACCATTATTGTTGACAGTATTTTACCAAAGTAATTAATATTGCTCGTATACTTGATAAAAGAGAAATAACAGTTTTTTTTAAATCAATGAAACCCCTTTATTATAAATGCTGCTTATTCGGGAACATCATTTCGAAACTTGACGAGGTTCAATCTCACAAAACATGAAAGTGCTCTACTTGAATGTTGTAATATCAATAGCGTATTATAATACATAATATCACGGTTATCGTTACTCGCCACGTGGGAATATAAGACACGCTCGTTTAAATCTCTCAACGGAGAGATCCTTCATATGGTAACTGCATGTTTATTCAAGTACATAACTTGATAATAAAGAGTAATAACCTGTTAATATATTTAATTAAGTTTTATACACCTGAATAAAAAATGTACTTTATTGCTCTTGACTTCATCATGGTATTTTCGTATTTTCATAGTTAAGAAATTACGTTACAAGCAAATAATATAAATGGTATTTATTAGAAAACAAGAGTTAACAAAGCATTAGAAACACAAGTTAAACAGAGCATAATGCAATTTATTTTAATAAACATTAACTGCGGCGTTTCAAATGTTCTCTGCTATTGCGATAAAGCACCATTTATACACAAAACGTTAAACAATGTTCGAGAATCTTATCTCGGAAATTACCTTCCGGCGACGCGGTGTTATCTCCGACGAAAGTACAAGACTAAGTATTGCTGCATAAAGAAGGGAAGGGCATCGCAATAAAAAATGGGCGATAAAAGACGACAAAATGGTCTCCGCAACAGAAGAAAAACAAGACTCAATTATTTCCCTTCGCTAAAGCCGTCGTGAAACAACGAGATTTCTATTGTTCCTGGGAATAAAGAAAAACTTTTTGTGGCCGTATTCGCGCGCTTTTAATATGTCTTAATGAGAAAACTCTATTAATTTATAAAACGTATTCACACAATAGTCTAATCCAGTTTTTAAGGCAGATAATCATCTACGATTATTTTCATAAAATAATTTAAATAGACATATTTTTTTAATGCATCTAAACAACAAATTTGGCCTATTTATATATATATATATATTTTTGTGCAATCAGGTAAATATTTTCATCGATTTTTTTTCTACAATCTTCCTGTTTTTAACAAAACCTAGACTTTTCAACTTTTCACAGCTGTACGCTAGAGAGTATTTTATTGAAGAACGATACATGGCTGGTATACGTGTGGCTTCAGGTACAGACGGAGTAAATGATGCTGTCTCTATACCTACGCTCCAACAATTCGAAAATCCTACGTCCATTCCCGCGAACTCTTTTATTCCAGGGATTGACACAAAGCTCTCCAAACACCAAACTATCCACGTGAAAAATTGTCTTCGACTGTCTTTCGCTTGCATTGAGCTGTTGTTTCTCTTTTATTGTTCAGATATTTTTTTCCATAACTATTTGTGCCATCACGTCAGATATTCGTCATTTGGTTTCCAAAAAATTTATGCTACATTAATCATGCTACGTTAATCTCGCTATATTAATCATGCAATAACTGAGATTTGAATAAAGAATTCCATTGCAAACAACGTCTCGCATCTTTGACTATAAAATGTATCTTAACCCGTCGTCAGCAATCATATTTTTACTCCTTCCGTTCAGCCTAAGTTTTTTTACTATTCCAGATTTTTTAAAAATGTAAAAAAATTCAGAGTTATTTTCAACATCTCAATTATATATACTAAATAGGTTTTTTTAACAAGATATTTTAGGAGAGGAAACCAAACTCTGCCCTCCTTTATTTTGGAAAAATTTGAGAGTAAACTTCGCTTGTGTGGAAAAAAAAAATTCAGATTGGAAACAGAGGGTCAAATCATTGGTCGCAAAACAAAGCAGCATTATTAAGGAATGCTGTCAGAATCACGATAGAGTATCTTCTTTGTCTCACCAGATATAGCCTTGTACAGCATAAGTGCAATGGTCGAGGAGTACTGCATCAAAAGCGCACAATACTAAAACTGCCTGACTATATATGCATCTTAATCCCTCGGGCTGCTTAATTCCAGAACGATTACCTTTACGCTTGGGCCTACCAGATTTTCCACTCACGTATGCTTATGATCCCCACGTCACAGTCCACTTTGCTCGCATCTCATGCTTCTACATATGCACACGCAATCCTCGTACAGAGAGAGATCCGAGACGCACACAGCCAACCGCATCTATTTCGCGCGTTCGATACGTGGCTACATGCGTAACCTCAGCGGATATATATACGCATATGCGCGCATATTTCTAAAGGATCGTAACAATACGCCGACACTTCGATATATATCGCACGCGTACACATTTACGATCGTACATACAAATGGCAGTCAACCATCACACATGAACATGAACGCACACAATACGCTTTTCATATATAGACACAAGCGGAATATGGTACCATCGGTGCTAACGGGGTTGTAATCTGCTTTGGGGCGTTTTTGCCGCTTCCTGGCACACTGGCCTGTAATCTTTCGATAGACCGTGACGTCATTGGTTCTCTATTTTTTGGTACACTAACAATGTCCCCCGTGATGGGACTCGAAAATCGACGTATGGTCAAGCGACGAGTTATTAACAAACGAATACTGATTCTTCGCGTTGTATACTACAATAAAATTCAACGAGATTAACCGATTAATTTTCTACGTGACATAAAAGATTCGTTTGATCAGGCACCAGCATATACATATATATTTTCATGCAGAAAATACATTTTCATGAATTTGCTTGGATATACAGAACGCTCTGCTAATCCTTTACGAATGCAAAAAAATCAATTTCTACAAATAGCCGGATGACGGAAAATTGTATTTGAAAATGTATTTCTCTGTCATTTATACTGCTGTATAAATATTATAGTGATGGAAGAAATAATTTATAAGATAAATATATATTGCGCGTGTACACACCGCGTGACGGGATAAAATGTACTTTGTGTGATCGATGATTAACGCGTAACGTATTCAGCATGTGATTTGTGATCCAATCGGCACTCGACGCGTTTGTAAAAGATGCGATCGTGTAGTATGGAAATTGGTCTGTGATCTACTGCTCTCAGATGGAAATTTTAATCGTCACGCACTATGTCATTGCGATAGTGTGTTAAGCATATGCTATTTCGAATCGGACGATTTATATTTTGACGACACAAGCGATTTTACATGGCATACGGTTATCCTCTTATCGCTGCTTCGTGCCATAAATCTATGTTAAAACTTTTTACATTTTTTCGCATATATCCATAACGGTACACAAGTGCCATATATATATATATATATATATATGATGAATACTCTATCTGTATAACTTCCATCGCGCGCGTAAAGAATTACTTTCCTAGGGACGATTTTCAATTTTTCGTAAGGAGCAAAGGAATCGACGGAAAGAATTCTCGAGGCGTGCATTCGCAAATACCTTTTCATCGAACACGCATAGCCTTTTCGTATTTCTTCTCCACAAACGTCTAGAATTCTTGTAGATACTCTATCCGATTTCGTAGAAATGGTAAATCGTCGACGAGCGACGTCGATCATTTCCATTTCTTAATAGATTCTATACAAGATGATTGGACCGAGAAATCCGATCGGAAACAATTTGACGTATAGTTGGCGAAGGCGATCATCGTACATTTATAAGTTTCTATGTAATAAGACATAAACATATATCTTTACTACCATTAGTACTATTAGGCAATAATAAAGAACGACTAAAGAACAACTCTTTGCGTCTGTTTCTGCAAAACATACGTTTCCCTAAAAAATGACGTTAGTTGGAAACAAATTAAATTTCCCCATTAATAAGTTAATTTTTAGAACGAGATCATATCGTTAATTATTATATATTCTAATCACTACAAAATCTGTAACAAAATGTTAATATTATCGCTAAATCGCATTGTATTGTTGAGAAACATTATACAGAGAAATGCGGTGTAGATAAATGATTAGATTAGTCTATTTAGATACTGGACATAACCGCAGCAAGCGTAATCATTTGCTCGCGGTGGTTTCGACAAATAGTATTCGGCATATATTAATTATTGCTCATCTCCTACCTTGTCTCACGCACGCGCGCAGTTTGACTTATATACATATATGTACATATATTTCAGTTTCTCGTAATAACCGCATATTCTCTGAATTCAATAATGCGAGCAACTTATTGCAATTCTCATTGGATGATGAATATTTGCAGAATTCATCGATTGCTCGCACCTGTCTATACACAGATGCACTGAGAGGAATTATTGCCTAATGATAAGTAATAACGATAAAAGTAATAATGGTGAAAGTATTGGGTTGAAACAACAGAAGTTCGTAATACTACTTCATTTGTGTTATGTCTACATTTTTAAAAACATTTTTAAAAAATTTAACAATTATATCATTTGATAGAACAAAGTTTCAGCTTTAAGAATCAGATTTTTTAAATTGTGATACCATGATTTGTAATGGAGTTATGAGCAATCAAAGTCAAAATGCTCCTTTTATTTAATCTGCGATAACTCAGTAACAAAAAATCTTGGGAACATTTTTTAAAAACAATTTTGTCGGAAAAATTTTAAGCTTTCACGTTGAAAAGTAAAAAAATTTGGCAAGTTTTTTTTTAACACATGACAGGCCCACAAAGTGAAAAGAAAGTTTTTCATTTTTGTTCAGTTCGTAGTTTTTTGTATGTAAAAATGATCAAACTCACGGAAACTCACAAGATATATAATCTTTCGTAAGTAGAGATTTTAAGCTTTTAAACTCTGTTTAATTTAAATTTCGTTCATTTTTAATAAAGTTACAGCTACTTGAATTTTGAAGTTTACAGCGCTACAAACTTTTGTCTCAACCCAATAATTGCAGTGCTACGCCAGCAATATTATACTGTAATTGTTTGTACACATATATCTAGGTATATAATGAAATTGTATGGTATGATTCTGTTTCGGAGAGAATGCAGTATAGAAGCTCACTTGAGACGACCTGTTATTTGTGTCAGAATTCAGGATAGAATTCTGTTCATAGTTATGTGCTGTGTAATACATTTGAAAAGTAAAAATATAACAAAAATATAATATATATATAAAATATATATTAAAATATGCATGCGTATCATGTAAAATATACGCGGCATATATAAAATTAAAAATAAAATTATATTGTAAAATCGGACATGAATTATGAAACGTTTAAAATGGGCTTCATATATTTTAGAATCACTATATATTATAGAATATTTGTAAATGTCATAATTTTTGTAAATCTTGCACCATTTTATTTCCAAAAAATGATTTGCAATATATTTTTTTTTATAAAATTATTTTCTGTAAGCGCATTAATCATGCATAACACAACATAAAATGCTAACATTTATGAATATTTTAGTAGTTTTATAATATTAATTAAAATTTACGCAACACTATAATATTGCTAAATGATAAAAAATCATTACGCGAATCCGACAGAATTACAATCATTACGCTTTGAAACGTTCGACAACAAGTTAATGAACGTACTTGGTAATCAAACTAATTAAAATAAACAACTTAAGCAAACTTGGTTTCGCAAAAATTTGTTTAAACGAGCGCTATGCTATTTCCGGTTAGCTAGTAATCTATCAAAGGACTCCTATCAGTTTTTCAATTCTGATATCGTCTATCGTGCAATATATTAACGCCATAAATAATCATGAAATGGCGACGTATCCGCTTAAAAAGGCTTGGTTTTTGTCATGAACATTTAATCCCCATTCGATCGTGTATAGCGTTATACTCTCATCGCATATAGCAAACACGTGCACCCAACACATGCAAACTAGTCCACCGTTTTAATCGCTGCTGCATTGTTTCCTATGGCAATAAAGGGGAAAATTCGGGAAGCGGCGTCGAAGAAAAGGTCCGCGAATTAGCCCGTATGAAGGTCTCTCTTTCTCTCTTTTTTTGTTTTGCGGTCGTCCGTTTTTCTATCTGTCGCGTGGGTAGCCCCGTAAATAAAAGTCGGAAACGGAAACGGTCCAGCCACGGAACGCGTACAACTTTGCAAGTTGAGATAATGGACCAAGGATAATTAACGGTCCTCTACTCGCGTGTGCACCGACACGAGTGATTTTAATTTCTGAATCTATCTCAACTGTCACGCGAGTGATTTGCTCGTTAACGCTCGTTCCGCATTCCGCTGTAAACAGGAGACCGCTAAATGAGGGATGTAAATATAGCACTGTTGGAATTAGAGGCGCCGTATTTATCACAAAGTGAAAGGAAAACTTATTCGTAGTAATTATGTATACAAAGCGTATGTAAAGATAATGAACAGATTTGTATTTTTGCTGAAACGAAATAAGAATTATTAATTTTTACCACCCTTTGCCTAAATTATTGAATTTTTCTACATAAGAGAGATACTTACAGGTAAATCTTTTTCTCTTGTATAAGATATCTTTTTTACATATCCGACGGTAAAGGGTGACAATATGGCATCTTGACTTTCTATTTGGACTGATTTTACATTTCTTGCTGAAATTGCTTCAGAAGAATACCTACGTTATTTCACGTAATTTTACATGCACAATGTCTCTTGGAAAAATTTTCGACAAATATTTCGCATTTTTGTATATTGTACGAACGACAATATTCGGCTTTCGAGTGTCACGAAATAAAGATGGTAACACTCTGCCTGGCTTTGTCCCTCTTTTACACCATATCCCAACAGAATCCTTCGACATAACGACACGCCAAGGACTTCCAGGATATTTGCTCGCGGCAAACATGCCATTGCAACTGCAACTACGGTGATTTTCGGCACTCTGTCTCCTAGCTGAGGCTTTATGGCAATGACGAGGCTCAGCAAGCGTTATTAAACCTCGAAGAACGATGCAAGGAATTTTCGTACTGTTCATGGTAGTCTTTGGCAGACTTAAGCAGCTTCTTAAGTATACAATATTTAGTTACAAATAGGTCCTAGTAAAGAAGGAATAAGATCATTACATCCTCAAACTTGAAGCTGAGAAATTATGTTGACACATTTCTCATGAATTATTTATTATTATAAGGAAACTATAATAAAGAGATGAAGTTACGTACGAATGTATGCATAAATTGGCCATACATCTCGTACGAATCCATCAGAGAATTATCACGTTCAGAATGAAATATCGAATATCAATCGAATCTCCGACTCTCATTTGTCGAGATATTTGATTTCAAACTGCGTATTCCCATATTTATATATGTTGATATAAATTGCAATAATATTCCCTGAAAATTATTCAAAGCAAATTATAACTTGCTAATTATCTGATTGTCCCTTTGATTATCAAACTCTACCATTATCAACCTGTTATAAATATAAACCTTATATAAAGTAATACGTGTGATAATATTAAATCACATTTGTTCATAAGACACATCGGAATAAATTACAAAAATTTTGCCTTATCTAAAAGATATTAATTCCATATATATTAATAATATCCGTTTAATAATTGTTATAACAGTTTTATTTAGTTTTTATTATATTCTTTTTATTAACTCGTTGTTTAACAACACAAAGAATTAAATCTAAAGAATTAGTTTTATTTATAATTTGTAATGTGTGTGTGTGTGTGTGTGTGTTATACTTTTTCAAAATATTTTTATAAATTAAAATATAATAAAAGTAAGAAAGTATATAGTATCATTATAAAAAATAAATACAAATTTTGATCATGCCGATCGTTAAAGTACGTACCAAAAATTAAATTGCAATTCCATAAAATTGAGTTAAATGTTGTATTTTGAAAAATAAAAAGAAAAAAGTTAGCGAGAAAATATTTAGTGAGGAATCAGACAGATTAATGTCATCTGCAATATTAAAACTTGAGGCAAAGTTATGTAATTATGTGAAATGTCACTTTTATATAAATAAGGAAGAACAAATTAGAAGTTAACAAGAAAAACAATGATATTACAAAAATATTAAAAAATTAACTCTTCATGAAGCACAGAAAATCAAGTTAATTAAGAAAACAAATTTTGAACAAATTTATTGAACAATTTCAACAGTATAGATTATATACGAGTAGCCATATATACACAATATTTTTAAAATATCTATATCTTTAGACCTTTTTTATCAATCTCTATTACTTCAAAATTAATTATTTTTATACGTTAATATCTAGAGATCTGCGTATAATTCTAGCTTCAAAAAACAAGACTATCGATCACGTGCAATCTTCGATGTTACATAGAACCCTATCAGTAGTAGAAGGTTAAATTGATTGTGAAATTCGTTTTAAAACTTCGGAAAAACTTTTCCCTCCGAACGTGTACTTTTTCCAGGATCATTGCTTCAGGAAATGTACATTTGAAATTGTACATCCCATCGTTATTCGATTGCTCGTATATTTTCAATTTATTTCATTTGTTGCATTACGATATTATTTTTACAATCGTATTTTCATTATTTTATTTTCATAAATTCTGCAAATTCATGAAAAAAGCAAGAACTTGAAATTATAATTATTCATTGCTACTTAAAAAGTGGTAATTAATTTTCTGGAACATCATCTTGAATATTTACGATCAACACATACATAAATTTAGACGGTAAACGTTAAAATAACATGCGCGAGTTTTAAAGAGTAATTATCCGACGAAACACACGATTATTGGCGTAGCGCGCGCATTGAAAGTATCGGCCGGCTCCTGTTTTCGCCAGACAACACTTAGCACTATCAATCTTTCGAATCCAACACTTCGGTAATCTTCTCGGCAAGAAATATGGTGGATCGTAAAAGCAGCGCGCGCGAGCGTCGGAATAATAAATCGCAGCTCCATCCTCCTGTTTTCCCTACACGCGTCGGTCCAGTCGCTTTTTCGATCACGTTTCCTCTCTTGCCAGTCTTTCTTTGACATCGATTTTGTATCGGACAGGTAATTACAAGATCCGAGTTATCCATGCGAATCCATCGGTGAAACGTGCTTCGAATTATTATCGTACATCTATGAAATCCGTATCTGTGAAGTTCATATCCTCGCCAAAGCTTTCTCCCTTACATCGTTGCAATGTCATTTGTACCTTGCTTCCTTTCTTCTTTACCTTTTCACGTTGGCTCTCGTTTCATCGGATATCGAAGAATATAACTGCGTCGCAAGATTACGCAGCACCATCACCATTTCTATATTTGTGGCAAACCATTCCGTAGAATTTGGTGGATAAGAACGGCCACATGAGTGGCTATATGACTATAGCGCGAGGGGTGTAAATGACGGCCAGAGGATTAAAAAGGTATCCAGAGGCTACTGCAGTGGCTTGTGAAAAAGGGGTTGAGTCTATTTTCAGCTCGGTTCCGATATTACTTCCAGCAGGTCCTGTACCTTCGTATTAAGGAAGCATTTCGCGGAACTTTATCGGGTCCACTGGCCGCATTCGATTTTCCCTCGATCGACGGCGTCGTCCTGACACTTCTGTCGATTGTTGCGGTCCAGGAAATGAATTGGGAGTAAACACAGCGTGGCGAAAGCCGCGAGCCACATCTGTCTGTTCAACCGCGAGGGATCAATGAAAACGTTTAAAGTTGTCTTGTTATGTATCTTATTGTGTTTCACAATTGCATTTAATAGAATCTTTGGAACAAAAGTGTGTTTAACTGATCATTGCATGGACCAGGTCTAGGAAATAATGTTGATGCTTTAACATCGTATCAAAGAAATCCATTCATTTATAAGTCGATTACTGAATCTATATTTCAAAAACGAGACTTCTTATTCTAACTTTTATTACAACTAGCTTTACAGATTTTGCAAAATTTTTATTAATTTTAATTAATAATAAGTTTTAGTCATATCAATAATATCATGTCTTCTATAAAAATGTTTTAATAAATCGATGTACAAAGAGATTTCAATAAAACGACGTTGCGCTTTGATGAATCCACATTAAGAGCCTCCTTTCATCAATTTCTGATTAAATTAGTCGACAATCAACTCGCAGAAATGTCAACAGCAATTTAATGTATCAGAACGTCTCCTCTCTCTTTCCCTTCTGAGGTGAACGGTGTTTAGTTTTCACATTGGCAATCGTGATGATTGAGTTAACTCTCGATTAGCATTAATCAGAGTTAATTGATGAAAGAAGCCCTGAAAGTATCCCGCGTATAAGTTCGAAAGGCTCGATGAACTAGATGCTGTCGGTTTCGACATGTCGATTGTGAAGCGCGTCCGACACGGCAAGGAAAATAAATTTTTATCGATGCTACGAACGTCATCGAAAATGCGAAATTATTTCAGACTCCGACGTCTCTCTCTCTCGTGGGCGGTAATGTACTTCCCGTCAGGTGCGCTCTACGAGCGCGCGTAAACCGACGACGGAACGCCGATAAACGTGTGCTTTTTAATCGTCGAAACGACCCACGATAGGGGAATACAGGAACGGCTTCTCGTTTCCGAGAGCTCGTTAATTCTTTTTTTTTTTAACGCTCTTCATGCGTCAACATTGTCGTGTCATTGGTGAATTGGCTCATTTGGAGCGTGCTGGATGCCCGGTTATGCGGATGCAGCCAATTTCCATGCGATTCGCAACTGGATAGGAAGAGCTCCATGCTATACATATATTATATATATTTTTACACACACACGTATAAAACATATATATAAATAAAATTCCATGCCAACGAATGGGTATATATATATTTTTTTAACAACGTCATTCGATTTTTATCGCCGCAACTTTCAATGGTTTCGCCTCCAACGCGTATTTTCATGGGCTGACGGTAAATTGCAGATTGAATGGACGATAATAATTTCTCGATCTGATGCAAAATATGCACGTCGGCGGACGAGTTCCATCGGCGCGAAAGCACCCGGGCTTTACAGCCCCGATCGTTCATTTTCGTCTTTTTTTTTTGTTTTGTTTTATAGTGACACAGGATGAGGTCGGGCATAGAAAAAACTTCAATCGCTCGACGAGCTGCACGCGCGCGAAGCAACATAGTACTTCATTGTCTTATATCCGATATCGATTATAATAGGTTCGAAATGAAACAATGAACTTTATGCAATCTCATTATCGCGCTCTAACAGAGATATACCGATACATTATTGTGAGCAATAACTGTATTTTACGCTTCTGCCGCTTTATCGCGTAGCTGGCAAATTGCGACGCGACGCGTTTTATGTGTTGAGAATTTTATGATTATTTAAGCTGATTGCATGTACACGACCATACTCTCTTTCGGTTTACGCTGAGCCTGCCTATAATCGATACGAGGATTTGCGCGTATATCGCGCGAAAATTTACCCCGACGCAGTAAGATAAAATTAATTTCACTGGATGCGAGTGTACAGTTATTAATATACATATTATGCGTATTTCCCCTCTTGCAGTAATTATCATGTTCTAACCATCTTTTTATCTCATTAATAAGTTATTTCCGGGAAAAGGATTAATACGTCATTTTCAATATATAAATATTTTAATGTCCATTGTACACGTTACATTATACCAGGCTTGACGCAACGGTAGATAATATTGTTGTCTGACATAATTATAGTATATGTGTACGATCGATGTACACGAAAAGGCTCGCTCGTATCTCGTTTATAAACTAGAAAGTAGTCAACTCTGTTACTCTTACTGCAGGGTGATTTTCCAGGATGGAGAGAGAGAGATTACGCTTAATGTATTCTCCTGGGTATACAACTTCTTCGTTCTCAACGGCCGTACTCGTCGTCAGGGACAAAGTTGTCGTTCGACCGTGCAACCAGGACCACCGTAACAACCGCCATTGCCATGTTAATGGCCCACAGCCCAACGTTACACAGCCACAGCCTCTTTGGCTTCTTCGGCTAGATTAAGGCGCGTATAATTTTACCACCTTATCCATATCTCTTCTAAGTCTGCGGAGTCAAGAGAAGCGAAGATAATTAGAATGCAAATACAGGATACGTGCTAATTTGGTGGGTGATAATATCAAACTATTCCTGTTATCATAAGAAGTTAACTTCTTGAAGAGGAACAGTCTATCATGATACGCATAAAATAAAGTCTTATACTGACAAAAAGTAAAGTTGAGAAAGTAAATGTGATCACTAGCGATACTATATTACTCGTAATTTACGTCTTTTCACAAAAATTTTACGTGCTCCTACTGTAGATGACAACAGTTATAAAGTGAGTAATGATGTAACGAGAAACGGAGTTCTTTGTACATTTGTCAACCTCGACAAATGTATCCGATATATAGCACAACTCGTTGCAACAAAAGGACAATACAGACACACGCGATAGTACATAGACGCGACGGTAACATTTCCACAACATTACCGTCAGTGTGTACACCGCCCTACCATTTTTCGTAGCGATTCGGAGTATAGCGAGCTTCAACTCGCCTCACCATCCCGGTTTGAAATCCCAACAACAAATGAATGAATGAAACTCGGGCTTGCAGCGTGCACGCAACGCGGATCGTTAACGACTTCGCTCTTAGTCCTCGAGCCCGTCCATCGAGATTGGATGCGAGCGAGTTGTTAACAACTCCGGTGAGATATATATATATCCTCGCCGATATTCCTCAATATCATTCGTGGTGGCACGGCCGCCCGGAGGTAAATGGAGATACGAGACCGCGACGTTGGCCTCGAAGGAGCGTAGCCGCGCTCGGAGCGCGAAGGTGGATCTCGTTTTAATTCCAAGCATCTCGTGCATATTCAGAAGTTTTGCGCCGAATGTCAGGACGTTGTTATGCTAAGACCGCGAGCGGTCCCGGTTAGCTCTTAGCATATTTCGCCTATATTTCCAGCAGTGCCGCCGCAGCCGCGCGAAGAGCACGCGCCAACGTTCACGAGAGAGGCAATGATGACGCCTTGCTCGGAACGTTCGCTCTGCCTTCGCCTTACTCCGTTTGCCGTCGCCTGCTATCCATTTGCATTAGCGGGTTTAATTACTCCTAGGTACGTTCTATTTTCAACTGCTTGACGACGACCGTCGTCGCTCGAATGCTTGTCTCGTGTTTCAACTTTGGACTCGTGAGAGTTTCGAGAGGCAACACTCGCCACGACTCGCCACGACTCGCCACGAGTTGGGAGAGCCAGCACGCGAAAGGGGCCACTGTTTCGTACATTGCACGTTTGAAATCGCTTTCAAAGTGACTTCGGGACAAGTAAGCAGAGCAAACCGGGTGTTTCTTGAAGTTTCCTCGCCCAGCGTAATCGGACGTACATACTGCGGACTGCGGACTGCGGCAGCCAAGAAGACGAGTGATTGCGACGTTCGGATAAGGGTCTTGATTGACCATGATGAAGATAACGCCGTGTAAACGTATTTATTCGCAGCGGCGAGGTTTAATCTATCCTCATCGTCGAGTTGTCGCTACAGCAACCCGGTGACGAGACTAGATAATTAAAGACAACAATCATGCAATTAAAATTGTCTGACGGTGTGCATACGCCCGTGCTGCAGGCGACAAGCAGCAAAATTAGCATTGTCGAGACGCGTTAACGTGTGTTATAAGGTGGAATGGCCATGCTTATACATTGTCTAATAGGTTGTTGTGCAGCGTGAATGCAAATTCATACCCAGAGACGCGTGTTACGTAAAAGCTGCCCGAGACAATATTTATGCTGAAAACGATTATTAACCAAACGCTGAATAAACAAGGACCATTGTGTCAAATGGACATAATTTTATATTCTTTAGTAATGTTTATGGGCATTTTAATCTGACTCTTTAATTACAACCGCTACAAATAACAGTTATTAAATCACTGATATAATAATGTGGTTCAAAGTTAGATAACTGATATCCCTTTATGTTTTTGTGTTCGCTACAATAAATCTCATATGATTGATAATGCAATCTAATGCATAAATTTCGACTAAATTTGAAAATGACCGAAATACCCGACGGAAATCCTTGATATTTTCATCCTCGTTGCCGCATGAAGCAAGGCAGAACATGAAAAATCCATTTTTGTCCGCTACTTAATGCCCGAAATTTTCGTCCGCGATGCATGCTATCTCTCTCTCTCTCTCTCTCTCTCTCAAGCGTCGGCTTTAGATTTATAGATGCCAGGTAGTCATGTCTTTGCAAGCAGCGACGTGTGCAGGGAGAAACGTATATACAGACGTGTGCTAGGTCCGCGCTTCTGCTTTCTGTCGTTCCGCTCTGTTCCTATTTCGCTTAACGTATTTTCTCATTATTTATGAATTTATGCGGCCGCACCGTTGTAAATGGATTTAAAAAGGATTAACACGAGCCGTCGTAGGCTGCAAGATACGTTCACGCGAAGTACACGAAGGATTACGCGGTGAAGTTTTTATTGAGAAGATTATTCCGAAATATGGAGCGAGTAAAAGAATACGTAATACGCTCCCGGCTGCATATGCATGCTCGCTTTAAACGCGGTTAGAATTTTTAGGGCAAGGTATATATGCTTCATGTACGAATTTTTCTAATTTTATATTAAGAACATATTAAAAAATATGTACATGCTTAAACGTTTCACTGATGAAAGGCTACTAAAAGCGCCATTATCGTAAAAATAATTATGTCTCTTTTAAAATTAAAATAATTAAATTAAAATAATTAAACTGAAATTGAAAAGTTAATTTATCAAATTTACTTATTAAATTACGAATTTTGAATTAAATTTGTATGCCGAGACGTGAAAAAAAAGGAGTCTGTATTGTAGAATGTTAATCGTAATTTATTACACGATATTCATGAGTTCTTCATTCATAAGCGGCTGCATTATTCGATGCGTTACGAGAAAAAAGGACGCTGCGAGAAACGAGCGTATAATCTTGAAGACAAATGCCGTCTTACGGGGCCCAGGCGATAGCTCGAAAGTCGTTCTCGCCCGTGCAACTCAGACATTAATAATAACAGCGTAACTAGGTCGTTACTTTTCGAGGGGAAAAATAATTTCCAAGTGTAATTAGATATTCGCCACGCCGGAGAGGAAGCTACAGACAAGGAAACTGCGTCTGCGCGGGTTTTCTGTTTTCCCGTTAAAGGCGCGACGCATTAATCAGCCGCGAGTTTTCTCGCTTTCTGCTTTCTTTCTATCGTTCTTGCGAATTTCTTGGCACTTCTTTACACGAACACAGTGTATACATTAAAGTCAGAATGGATAATTTGATAATTGCATTTCTCTCTCTCTCTCTCTCTGGCTTTTACAAAATCATCTTCAAAGAATAAACTTTTACAAAATAACCAAAGCGAAGAATCAATCATAAAATTATTTACATTTTCATGAGAATTATATAGATATAAGATATGTAGATTACACAATGTATTGCACACATATCCTTTTCTGTATATTATCATAATGTATACAAGGATCATTTATAAAGTTATCTTTCCCGCTAGTCATGCCATAAAATAAAAGAAAGATGCAAGGAAAAAAGATTAAAATATCTTCAACTGATAGCGCAGTTCCGTTATGTCATTCCGCGGAAGTACGAAGCAATATAAGTGAAAATAAATAATATCAGGAAATAAATGATTACGCAAAACTTGAGATTTACTTCGGACATCCCCAGACAATCGAAATCTATCGTGAAGATTCGCTTTTATTCACAGAAGAATCCCCGTTTGTAATTTCCTCATACATAATCTCACTTTAGCTTATCTTCCTAATTTATGATATCGTCGAGAAAAGATGTAAATACAATCGAAATGTTATCTACGGCCAGGATGAAGAGAAAGAGGGAAACGTTGTGGACCACAATGAGATTAAAAAATATATCCCAAAGGCGTGCCCGATTCCACTCCAGCGACGATCGATCATTCGTATATATTACCATTTCCGCGGTGGAGTTTGGTGCGCGGAGAGAAAAAGAGGATATCCATCTTCCCGTGGCATTCGACGTCGACGTCTGCGGGTATACACTATCGTTGCCATTGCTATGTAAGGGAACCGTCGCTATTTCTCTCGGGGAGAATGCGATAGGAAATAAAAGTGACAACGTTTCCCGCGGTCGCGCCGGCTAGACTATTTCTCTCATTATTTCCCTTTTCACTTCGCCAATGACAGGCTATCGGAATCGTGGTAATGAGCTGCAGTTTTGTACGAGTCGATCTCCAGCGCGTGATCCGCATTCTTTCGTGAGAAAAGTTTCTCGTTAACTTTACACTATCGGAAAGAAACTTCGTAAAGTCGTCGAATTGAAGGTTTCTTCGATTAGAAGAATGCCGTGTTTCGTTTTCTATTTCAGGAATGTCAAAAGTAACACTCTTTTAAAAGAAATAAATCAGACATTTAATCTAAACATTTAAATTAGAAATTAAATTATACGTATCAGATATATTCGGGCTGTTCGAATCTCTCGAATTGCATAAAAAACATAGGTTGGAATAAAACTCGGTGTCAGTAAAATCTGCAAAGATTTAACTGACATGTCGCTTCATTCGTACATGTATTTTATGGACAAATTCGAGCTGGATATATCCACTGTGGAAAAATCGATTGACATGACGTTTGCTATTAATGATCGCATGCCTAACAGATCGAAACTTTGCAAAAGCGTCACTAGTAGACTAAGTTACGACAATAGTTACTGAGTTTACAAAAGTTGAAGATCGAAATTCTTGCAGTAATTACCATTTCCTATTGAAATGGCACTTCAACACGATCGACACTTCAATATATTGAAACCGTTGCTTTAAAACACAAATTATTATGAAAACGAAAGGAGTAGGAAAGTTTCATGTTTAATAACATTAATACTAGTTTGAGCTCATCGTGATGATATATATATATTAGAACACATATGTAGTATGAGAAGTGCAACAGAACATTGCATATTTGTGATGTGACAGAGATGAGTTCAAAACACTCCTTCTCTTCACTAAAGATATTTTCGCTCTTTTAGCTTGTCATTATATGTTATATACTATTACAGATAATAGTAGACGTTAGTTAGATCAATATGTTATACGTGGTATGCCAAAAAGTAAGTAAGATATAATTTTTTCTCAAAATCTAACAACACTGCAAAAAATAAGCTACGTCGAGTAGAAAGATGAAGCTCGAAAACAATTAATTTGAAACAATAGATAATGTTCAAAAGATGTTCGATGTTATAAATACTATCACAGAATTTAATTTTCGATGTGAAGACCTCTTGTCAGAAGAATGGAAAACTCGCTGGCGCAAGTACATTATTTCCAAGAGATGCTACTTTGAAGGGGACTGTATTGTTATTTAATGAATAATTTATCATGTTGTTTATTAAAAATTAAATCTCGTTACTTTACTAAAATACATCATGTACATTATATATAAGAATGTTATACGTTTATTCATTAATGTAATTACTTAATCAAATAAAACGTACAAGTTAAACCAAGTCGGACTAGAATAGAACGGCGGTCAACAGTATGTGGTCGTGATTCGATCGGTTCGTTTGCGAAAGCTGGTGAAAATAGAAAATGAAAATAGCAATTTCACGGCGTAGTGGCGGAAGAGGTAAAGAAGACGATGGAAGATGTCTGAAAGAAGGCTGACGTGCCCGAAAGACGAAAGGCGAAACGAGTAGCAAGAAGGAGAAAAATACGAGAGAAAACGAGAAAGGAGACAGGCGTGATTCGAATCTTGTGCGATACGAAGACGTGGTAGAGGTGCGCCCTTTACCACTCCGAGACTTCCTTGCTTCCTACTTTTTCGAACTCAGCGCGCACGTTCCACCTCTTCACTTCGTCTGTTCTTATCCCCGGTTTCGATTAATCCTTACACTTACAAGTTCGAGCTTGTAATAATAGCGGCAAGTTTGAAGAAGCACCGTTATTTAAAACTGAAATTATTTTAAAATATTCCTTCATTTGTTTTCATATTCCATAGCAGAAAAATCTTCCAAGCAAACTTGTGAGAAATTGCAAATTTTTTACATTTTGATACAACACAGCAAAGTAATAATACTAGAAATAAATAATTTTGATAAACGGAATCGTATATTCAATTATATTTATAAAAATACAAAATGATATTTTGCTTAGAATTAAACCAATGGATGATAATATTTCTTATTTATATCTTCATTTAATTCTAATAACGGATCGATGACAACGATAAACAAGATAAACCGATGTAAAATTAATTCAAGTTCAGACTATGAACAGAGTAAGCTACGTCAATTTGGTGGGCAGCGCTGACGAAACGAGCGACAAATTGTGATTAGTCGGCGTCCCTTCGCGCCTGGCAATCCATTAGAGCGACGGGGATCTTCTGATTAAAATTCACCACCTCCTTCATTCCACCGTCGTTAAGACGGTCGCAAAATCGTGTCTGCTCTTCCCGGTCCACCCAAAGTTGCGACTACTGCGAACGGGAAGATAAAGAGGATGCATGAGAAAAAGATAGCGGCATGAAACTGGCAACGCTGAGAGCATCGTGTCGTTATGAAATGAAACTTACTGTTTCGTGTACTGCAACAAATATAACGAGTATATGTACTCTCGTGGTGTGAGCGTGAAAACATCGGTGAATGCTACGAAAGTAATCATCCGAGATGATTAATGGAACTATCATCTGTATTGCTTCAGCTGAAGCAATTTTTAAAATCTCAAAGAAATAGAAATATGTTTTTAACACATATGTTTGCAAAAAAGATATGAAATATCCATTTATGTATGAGATGCGTAGGATCCAACTTTATCTTAAAATTTCATTTCGTACAGTTGATCCGAATAATATATCAATGGAAATACCTCTCACAAAGATTTGAATTGAAGTAGATAAACACACACGTTTCCTTACTGCTTTCACAATAGGAATCGATTCGCCATAAATGACAGGCATCGCAGCAAGTCGAGCGAAAGCGGTACGCTAGAAAGACTACTATATAATAAATAAATTCATATTGAGGATATCGCGGATTAGGATATATAAGTAGATAAAGCGTGGAGTATCTTTAAAGAATACAGTCCAGTTCCTGGAGAGCCATGTTATGTCTTGGTTCCCGGCCAGCCCGATGGCGCTCGAACTATTTTCTGAATACGTAACTCTTGCCTGCGGAGAGGCAGGCGGCCAAATATTCATGCGACCTCATATCGTGAAATGCAAACGGATGATTCGTCTCTTGCGATACGTAAACTGGATTATGCGCCACTGAGGCAGGATAGAGTCGTAGCGAGAGGTGTACAGCGAATAAAGTAGAAAGCAAAGGAGCCCTACGGGCCGTCTAACGCAGACTCGAAGAATATAAAATCAAAGAGAGTTAAGGTTCTAAAACATTGAATGTCTGCACAATTTTGTTGCCTCCGCAGAGCAGTTATGCCTCTCGAAAGCATCTCGAAAAGTAAATTTAATATAAGTGATTCTTCTTGCTCTTTGTCGCATTTATTCGTAATAGTGTACATACATATTGTAATTTGTATAAACATCATTTATTTGTAAAATCATTTACATAGTAAGAAAGTTTGAAGCAGCAATATAATCTACGTCTATACATAAGAAAACTTTGATAAAATTATTTTTTCTTCACTGAGAAAAATAATTTTGTTATGGGAACAAATCAAAGGGAAACAAATGTGATATGTTAAGAAAACGATCGATCAATTACAATTGCAAATTAATTATTTCTAGGAGTGTGCGAGTACTCGGAAATACGAGTCGGGTCGAAACATTCTGGACCCGATCACTACTCGATCTAATTCGAGGCTCGGGTATCAGTATTTTCGGGTACTCGCTATTATTTCGGGTTCCCGATATTAGCAGCAGTAGCTAGACAGTATCTCGCTATTCCTGCAACTCAAATTTCAAGCGGAAGATTGTTTTCTGATGCTGGTAACATTGTTACAGCCACACGAAGTAAATTAATACCAACAACGAAAAATTATGCTTTCTACATTTTAATTTAAAATAAAGCAATTATTCACACATTGCTTTTTTCTTATTTAACTACATTTAACAACATGATTTTATATTTATATATTTATATATTTATACGACACATATGAAACACTTCCAAACTCAAAAATTTAAGATCAGTCAGAAAAATTTTGTCCCGAATCCAATATCGAGTCCCGAATTTCCGAATAGAGTTTCGAGTCTTGAATTATAGTTTCGGGTCTCGAATCAAGTATTTTATCCCGACATTCAGGTACCTGAACATTCGGAACCCGCCCGACCCGACTCGATCATTACGCGATCCGACCCGAGGCTTGGGTATCCGAATTTTTCCAGGTACCCGCACACCCCTAATTATTTCTCATTCATCAATGTAACAAATAATTAATAGTATCGTTAGCAAATAAAAGGTTCATACATATAGAATCCGTAGACGGTCATAGAGTCTCCAATCGTAAAAAATTGACCAATGTATTCAAGTATTCTCCCTATATTTAATTGTGATTGGTCAGTTTCCTACAACTTAAGACTCCACGATTATCTATGACTATATAAACAATCCTAAAGTTTATCCAAAAGATAGGTTAGATTCTATATAGTTTGCTTCTATTACTAATAATTGGCTGGTATAGCAAACTAGCAGCAATCACAACAAACCAATTTGTTGTCACATATTTACAGATCACTTGTTCAAGGTACTGGTGGTTTGTTAAATTAACAAAATTCTTTCTCTCAGTGATATTAAGGCACGATTAAAGAATAAATAAGATTAGTACGTTACCGATAGTTTGGAAAAAGTTTTTTGAATAAAATTAGTCTTCTCCACGCATTTTTTGTGCCAAATTTAGAGACGCGATGAAATTTTAAATAAAATCGAAATTTAATAAATTTCCATACATCGTAATACTGTAATTGGCGTGTAGAATTTTTGAAATATTGGAACATAACGGTGCATTGTTTTGATTAATAATTACAGCAACTTTCCGTTTTCAGTTAGAGCCATAAAAACCAATGAAATATAAAATACGTACGTATATAATTGTCTCCCCGTTTCCAATTTTCTACCTGGCAACTCTGTGCTTTATTTTAACTTTTATTAAATCACTTTAACCTGATTTGCAAGAGCCAATGACCCCAACGATATTATTTCTTTCTTTAAATATGTATTTATTCAATTCTTTATGATTGATAAAGGTTGGTAGAAATTTCGTGTTAAGATTTAGTCATAATTTAAACGATAAACCAACCCAATACGACGGATAGATGGGAAAAGTGTTGCTCTAAAAGTGGACGATTCCGTTTTATGTGCCGAGAGTTGTTTACTCATCTCCATGATGTGTTTGCGCATTCTCAGTAGAACAATGCTGTTTTGCCAAAATTTCCCTTCCCTTTTCAATAGGAAACGAGCGCGTCTAAAAATCTGCTTTTTACAATCAAAATCCTCTTTTGTCAATAAGCATAAATGAAATTTGGACAATTTTTCCCAATTAAAAAGAGTCCGTTTAGTAAAAAGTAATTAGTGTAAATAGGTCACACATAACAATCCAATTGGCTTTGCACAGAACATGTAAAAACGTTAATTAGTCTACTAAAACGCTTTATTTTAATGATTACATACTTCAATTAAAACTTCATTCAAGTTGATTTTACGGCTTGTAGTCGAATACTCATAGAAACGTATATGTAGCGACAAAAAAGTTTTCCTCTCATTTCTCCGGCTGATATGTCTGCTCACTTTTTGCTTGTGAAAAGTTACGAACGATAGCATCCGCTTAGTATTATGTTGGTACGAAGTTTTTCGACTGCCGGCACGTAGTTGACTCGCTGAACAATATTTTCGTTCCCGGACAAGCCGATAAAAAGTACTGGGATACTTCCCGTAATTAACCACTATACGATGCTGGAAAAAGCAAAAAATCCCACAACCAACGACAGGCAATCGTACATTTATGTCTGTAAACCGAAAAAAAGCCAATAGTAAGACAAATGTTTTATTTAGAACAATGCAATGTGGACGAAGTAGAAATGGTCAGTTCCAGGCAAGATGGGAGCGAACTTCGCCAGAACAGATTAATTTTCTATGCCATTCTCCTGTTGGGAACTGCTCCATTATCGATCCTGTTGCTGACGATGGTGGCGTAGGAAGTCGTCGGTATAGTGTTGCAGGAGGTCACAGTTATGCAACAAATTGTGATAGGAAACACCTGGATATCCGAGTAAGATTGAATGAATTGCTCGGTTCTAATATCAGAAATAATACGATTTTCGAATTATCTATGCAAAGTAATAACCATAATAAAACTGATCTTCCTCGTAATCACGAAGGCTGTCCCAATAGCCGGCATCCTATTTTCCATAGAAGATAAACGAAAAATATACATCAGCTGTAATTTACATTAAAATTCATAGGACACGCGTGTTCTCGCCGCGATAACATCTTCATGTGCAAATACATATTTCGCCTGCTCTATATACACCATCAGCGAAAATTGCGAATGCTATATCACGCGGCCCTCGGGATTTTACGTATTTCGCGGCCGGTATCAATCGCCTAGTTCTCTGTCTATAAACACAGGAGCAGACATGGGCTACGAAATATTAATTTCCGAGAATTCCGGATGCAACGTAGCATATAATTAAACCGTATGATAAAAAAAAGTGTCCATAGAGTTCCGTAGTGGAATGTTCCATCATTGAATGTTTTCCATAGGTACACACAAAGTGTAAAATTTAAAGGAAGGTTGAAATGGACGGTGCGTTGAGCTGATTCAGCAGACGAGGAAAAACAATTGCATAAAATAAAAGCAAAAACTATATTCAATGATAATTTTTAAATTTAGTAAAATATTCTCCATACAACATTTTTGTTATATAAAAATATGTTGCTAAAATTAAAATTAATGTTATATAATATTTTGTACATTATTTTAATTATACCATAAAAAATATTTATAAAGTTCCAGAGTAAAAATATATATAGAAATATATTTTATTTATTGTAATATCTATAATATATTTATTAGACTGTTTTAAAATTATTTTTACGGAACACAATTCGTGTGAAATAAGAAAGAAAAAAACAATGATCGGAAATGAACTCGAATGGCAAATATATCGATAATATCGAAGACTATCTCGAGAAATCTACCGAAGTAGTTAAGAGCATTAAAAAAGATAAATATATATATATCGTATCGATAATTCAATAAGCTGCTCGATATCTCCGACCATTAGTTTCTTCCTTTTTTTAAATATCAACCGACTCATGAAGTAGCAATCTGTTTCAGTAATAACTAAAGTAAACGACTGGACGTGACGTCACTCGCTTGCAGTGTCACTAAGTCGGACGCAATGATATTGTCGAAGAATGAAGGAAATCGATATCTCTGAGATGGACAACAAATTTGCATTTGTATCACGCGGCCATTACACATTAACGTCGAACTATGTTTACTCCAAAAATTGATGCGCGTCATGTTATCTTTATTTTCTACTTTCGTTTCGTAAACGACAATTTAAAATCCTAGAATGTCTCAATCAATACCACTTTGCCTCAACAAAGAGATTCGTTTAATTACGGAATGTTTTTTTAGTTTCCTCGTGATTTGTGATGCAATTGGATTTTTATGAAATTTCAATAAAACTCCTTGATCGCATTTTTTCCTACGAATAATGAAAAACCGATCAAACAAGAAAAAACTAAAATTTGTGAATAGCTTATCTAAAAATATTGAATTTTATCGTATGAAGTAAGAAAGTGTTAGTTTAGAAATTATTTAAATAAAATAAAAAAAACTTCAATGTAACTGCGAGTTACATTATCGGTGCTATTAACGTCAGTATTGTTCCTCTAACTAACATCGCGAGCTAATTGACGTAGTATTTGATTCAACTAATTATCAGTCTTTGCGCCAGTGTCTTTCGTGCTCGTCTCCGTTTCCTCCTAGCCTACTAATTACGTACAAATATTCTGATGCGCTAGCACTCCTTTTGTGTAAACTTATGCCTTCGTACACATGTATAGTGCTTGCGCAGATGGGAAATCGCACAAGTACAACTAGAGAAGCAAACATCATCTATGCGCTTTGTAGTTTCGACGCGTATACTTGCTGATACTGATTTGTATGTCGTTGTTTATCGTACTATTACTGTGATTGCCGTAGATATATTACATACAACTAATGAATTATTTATTTCTAGATATTATTATCATGTTAGCGAGATTAGTTTTTGCATTAAGCCACGGAGGTTTTCATCAGCGTGCAAATTCCAAATTCGATATTGCGTTTCTTATGTATGATACTCGTAATATATATATACGAAGAGAAGTTGAAAGGACATTATTAATAATGTATTTAAAAAGTTAAAATAAATTATTGCTCTAAAAAAGTAAAAATATATTATTGTATTAAAAAAGTTAAAAGAAATATATTGAAGAATTTAATAGGCAAAAAATTTGTAATTTCTAGTTTCTGTAGTTGACATATGATACCGCATTTTGACATAGTTCTGGTTCGTTGGAATCTCATTACGTTCAGAGAATGAGATGCGAGGCGTCGCACTAAAGCGCGAACAAAATGGGTGCATGCGACATTATAATTAATTAATTACGTCTGAAACTTACCGATTGTGGTGAGCACTGTCAGAGAATAGAGAAACGCCTTTGCAAAGTTCCATTCGTATTCCGGCACACGACGTTCCGTTACAGTTTCGCTAGTAGAACTCCCGGTGTACGTCCCGGCATTCTGGGTTGCCATCATGTCCTCCGTGATCCTTTTCACTAGTTGCTCTTGAAATCGTGCGATCTCCTGGTCAGCCAATTTCGTCCAGTTCTCACGGTAGAGAACGTTCAAATGCTCCGTGATTATCCATATGTTCTCCACGGTCTTCGTCCGGGCCTCGTGATTCAGCTTTCATCATACACAGCAAAAGTTATTAATTAAGCGATGTTTGAAATGTCATCAGGTATATCGTGGACTACGTATATATACGTTCGTCTTAAGATTATAATTGACATACTGTCGATTAAATTAAACTCGCGCCCGCTCGTTAATTAACACACGTCAGGTGGGTTTGAATGCAGCATATTTCAAATTTTACATCTTGTGACAAATGGTGAACTCGTAATTGCTTCGTTATTGGACCGTACAGTAGAAAATTCAGAAGTTTTGCACAGACAAAGGCAAGTTAATAAAACGCAAGAAAAAAAATTTTTTTTCTAATGGAGCAACGTTAAAATCAGAAGAATTATTTATAAAAAGAACACAAATATTCAATCGTTTGCCGATGAGCGATTGCTATCGAGAGAACAATTCGTTGTTGCTATTATTGGCCGGAAGCAACAGACAGCAGCCTTTGTGCCGATGTCCTCGGGGAATACGCTTTTCCTGTAAAGCGTAAGGATAGCGGAAAGAAAGCACGATCGATAAAACTTCGTTGAAACGAGCGCTCGCGCCAGAACGCACCGATAATTCGATTGACTTCGGGTTCACTGAGGTCACCTCAGGTAGAAAAGCGGAATGAAACCAGAGACGTGACGATAAATCGAGAGCTAGTGCTGCCGGAACTGTTTGCTCCTCCTCAAGGGAAAGAGAAGCAAAAACAAGTTCGTGGCTTACGTTTGCGACAACGGTAACGACAACTGTCATGCACTCATAGTGTATCGACAAATCTGTTTATTCTTCTTCTATTATTCTTACTTTTATTGCACTTGCTCGTATGTACACATCCTACACAGTTATTAAGAAATATATCTACGACTTTTTATATTCGAAAAACAGTTTCGTCATATATCTTTGTTGAGTGGTCACATAACTTCTTATAGTCTATGATTTACAACTACATTTGAGCATAACGAGGATACTTCTTAAAAAGGAAGTTGCGCATGATTTAAAATATATACTCCAATATTTTTCACTTGCATTAAAAGAGTGCAGCGCGATATTTCTCAAAGAAAAGATAGCAAGATTACTACTAAAGTACTACTATAGTAAAATTTCTACTGAAAAGAATCAAGATACAGTAAATGTATATATAGAACAATTTCATCCTCTCACCTGTTTTATCCAAGCGCTGGTGTTCCTCCTGGTGTGCTGATTTCCAGCTATCGTCGTGGCCAGAGTCCTCTGTTGCAGGCCAACACCGTCAATGGTCCCACTCTCGATAGCCAGGAAGATGAAACTGCCCAATAGAGTGTAAGCCACAAGAAGGGAGCATATTCCGATGTTTATGATAAACCCCTTCAAGAAAGAATGCTGACTGGCTTTATCAGGCACACCGCCGAAGCACAAACATCTCACTTGGCGAGATGGGTGCGTCTTCGAACGATCCGACGTCGATCTCTTTAGGGATGAGGTGTTGCCGTTATTCGCCGGCTTGAAGCCCTCGTAAGCTCTATAATGTCTAACGTTGTCCTTCTCCATCCTCTCTTGTTTGTCCTATCTACAAAGTCACCGAGTCCTGTCGCCGTCAGTTTCGCGTTTATCGCCGGATATGTCGTCGTACGCGCACATTTGCCATCTACCACTTATTTCTGGTGATGATGGAGTTAACAGCCAAAGACGAAAGATTCATCGGCTTTCAGTGACGCACGTGACAGAGTGTTTCAAAGGTTTTACACTCTGTTATCTGTTCGGGCGCGATCGCTAATTTCGTTCACTGTTTGCTTATATTCATTCGTTCGTCACGATTGCGCATAGAATTATCTCGGATTATCATATTTCACGATAACAAAGATTCTCGGCAGAAACGGAGATTTATAATAGGGTTTTCTTCGTACACGTGTCCTCGAATCTCGTAGACTCAATCGCCACAGCCGCATGACTGGAGTTTCGCACGAGCTATAATCTAGGGGACGGATCTCTCTTCGCGTTTTTTCGACTACCACTCAAATTTGCCGACGTCATTCGGCCAGATGTCACTATGATTTTCGTCACTGTCGCTTTCTTATTATAAGGCGCGGTCGAAATCGCTCGACTGAATGATGTCCTGGGAGAATCTTCTGACAGCAAAGGGACGCTCGATCGTACATAGCGCGGGCACTTCCGTCATTTTTCCATAGCAGGATCGTCCTGGCTGGAATGTGGATTGGAATTCTATAGAGAAAATCGATGTTCGAAATATGTTCTGTGATATTAGTTACCTCTCAGAACCCTTTTGTTGCGGACATTGATGGCTGATATTATAAAAATATTCTCTTGCAAAAGAGAAGATATTTTAAAGAACCAACTTATAAATTTAACTTTTTTCTAGCTTAAATATTTCAACATTACTGCAATTAGTTTTACCGAGATGGCAGTAAGTAATTTGTAATGTTATGAAAGATAGAGAAGTATTTTAAAAAACGAATGTTTTGTTTAAATGTTTATAAGAGGAGATTAAATATCACATAATAATTATTCATTGTTCGTCGCATTCATCTGTGAGTGCGACATCAACTTGTGCGGTGTTAAAACGGCTCGAGTTATATGACTTAATTTAAGTTCGTAAACGAATCGCTATACAAGTGTTACTTTCGCGCCGACTAATGCATTACCACGTAGTACGTAGAAAATGGATGAAAAATAACGCCTTCGAGAAACTGGGGCTGCTAATCTTTTCCCCCTTCCTCTCATCCTCTCTCTACTCTATATATTTCTCCCTCTCATCGAGAAAACAGAAACTTAGAGAAAGGAACGGAGGAAATTTTCGAAAGTCTCCATGAGTCACTTAAACTTTCTCCCTACCGTCTGAATGCGAAGCCGCTCAGTTTTCCGCTCTCCCATCTTTCCGTCGGCTTCGAGTGCAAAAAACGAATGGCAGCGGAAGAAGGTGGAGCACAGTTCGTCGGCGAGCGATGAAAACTTCAAAGCCTCATTTCAACAAACTGGATTTTCGTAATAAGCAAGTCCGATGCACATCCGTGGGCGTTGGTTCGTGCTCACTGAATGTTTTACCGAAGCTTTTTCCTTATTTTATCTCTTCGTCCTCGACGAATTTCCGCGCCGTTTTAATGCACCGTCGAGCTGTCTCGTGAGCGGTCTCTCTATAGAGAATTAGACTTTCCGCACGTTGGAAAGCCGATTAGCACAACCGAAGTCGAACCTGTAATTTACTTGTATCTTTCATGTGCTACGAGAGGTGCGCTTGCATTCACCGCATTTAAATAAATCGGTGTTGTCTTCCAGATCCGGTCTATCTTCAAACTCAAGAACGTCGCCACTTTCGTGCTTCGCTGGGTCCTGAAAGAAGAAAAAGAAATTCGATTACTTACATTACTTTCCTCGAACGAACGTTAAGTAATTAATGTTAAGACTCTCTCCATCATTAATTCCGTGTCGCGATAATTGATTAATGCTTGCATTCACGATTCAATTGAACTATCCATATATGTCGCTCATATTTTTTTTACGGGGAACACTCGTGCTTTCGTAATATCAGAGACTTCAATGCACTCGGACGAATTTTATTTTCAGCCGGAATTTGTGAGAATCCCGACATCGGCATTGCTCGTCCGTGACTGTTTCGACGTCCTAAGAAAGACGGTTGAATTCCAGAAGGACTTTCGACGTAGAATTATTCGAGGGCCCTGGGGGAAATCGCGGGAAACTTTCGAGCTACGTGTTTTCCTGTGTACTTGCACTCGGTCACCTGGAGCTTTCCAACGGGGACAATAATCGACGGTCATGGTAGACTCTACCATTATGGGAAGTACAGAAAAAGGAGAACAGAGAATGAATCGAGAGACGAGCAATAGACGGTTGCGAGATAGAAGTCCGCGGATCGAGAGATACGACGATGGATTCCGCGCGGAAAATATTGCTTTCTTCGTACGTTCGACATCCATAAATGCATAGCAAGATCAACCGATCCGCGTCACCATCCTCTTTATTCTTCGCCGTGATTTAAGACGCGAGCTCGGGGGATACGGGCGGTTTTGAAACTTTCATGAAAAATGATTTGCATAATGCGTAAGTCGGTGGATGATCCGCAGAAATGTAGTGTAATATTTTCAATATTAAAATACGCGAGATAATATTGCGTACTTAGTCTTCAGTAGTTTCAACGAATGCAAATAATGTCTTCCCCGTAATTAGACAATATTCCCTAATTATATATCCCGGAATTAATTCTAATCCGACCATAACAATAAAGCCAGAAGTGGAGCTTAATAATAGCGGCGGAAAGTCAGATTCGGTGCTCGCTCGCAGAATAGCGAAACATCTCCCAAAATTCACCCTCTACTGGTCATTCGCATTCATAGTTGTCTAAATATACACAATGTACACAGTCTTGTATAACGAGACCACTTCTCGACAATCACATTCACACGAATATAGTCCAAGTAAGGACGTCGGATACTAACTCGACGCTAATTTATCGTTTGGCGTGATCGATTGTTGCGCTCGATCGACTTCCGTTCTCTGCGGCGAAGAAACGATCCCGCCGCGGAACAAACTGCCAAGCCAGGCTGCTGATCGTAAATCGGATCTGATCTCTCCTTTCGTCTCGATTTGCAGCCCCCTCTCCCCATCACTTTTTACGACTTATTTACGAGTTTGCGTTTCTAACATCGCGAGCATTCTCAAAACCATTGGGTATTCTATTGTTATTGTCTATCTTTATTTCTTACTTTCTGTTAATTATTGTCGATATCCCCTTTAAACTGGTATATCGTGAACGACGTTGTAAGACTGTGAGATCACTGGCGCGTAACAAACGCCATCCGCCTTTATTCTAAAGATGATAAAGGCATGCTTCGAGAGAATTAACCTCGATTTTTTTTTTCATAAAGTTACACTTATTGATCGGATATTTAAAGAAAGTATTCTATGAAATTCGCAATAATATATGTAATTTAAACTGTAAATTCCATATATTAATATTTTAAAACTTAATAGTACAAAAGAAAATAGCTCGTAGAAAAAATTATACTGAATAAAAACAAATTAAAATGTACATGTTCCGTAGTACCGTTTTCAGATTTTGTCCGATGTACCGAATATACTATCACTTCATGGAATTTCGTGAAATTTCGTTGAAATTTCATCAAAATTAAAACTGCACGTCTGATGTTGAAACGTTATTTCAGAGATTGCATCGCAGCTGGCTCGTACATTAGCATTTATAACCAATTTGCAACGAGAATCGAAGGATAACCAGCACAAAAGTCGATTACATCACCGTCGGCGACGAAGGATAGAGCTTTATGGGGATGGTTCTCGTAGTGCGGAAAAGCATAGATGGACAGGAGAGAGATGAGAAAAGGCAGGGAAAGAGTGACAGCGGGTCGAAAAATGTGCAAGAGAGAAACGAAATGTGAAGAGTAGAGGGACAAGGAAAGAGGCGAAATGCAATTTTTCCGTTCGGCGCTTTTTCCAGCGACAGGGGAACCACCTGTGCTCGTCTCAGCGACTTTTAAATTCGTACCATTGTGGGCTCTATTTGCTGAAAAATGTTTATTCAATTTCGTTTACCGGCACTGCAAGATATTTACCCGGTCGCTTTTGCTCGAACAGTTCTCGCACCACCGCGAACGATGGTATTGGACGCAAGAATACGACGAGGAGCGAGAGAAGGAACGGGGACGATCGGCTAACAATAAGTTCACAATGTGTATAAGACCGCATTTTCCTATGCTTCTAGGGAAGCTACATCGCACGAGAATATTAAAAATACATTTCAGTATTTGAAGAGAAGTTTGCGGATGAATGACGTTGGCCCAGGTGCGTTGCACCGATTTTAAGTAATAAGTTTACGGTAATGTTTGAGATTCATCGCGTGATAGAAATTTGGAGACAAATTGTAGGAATTATACGACGAATTGTATAGAAATCGTGAGTCACGTAGAACATTCGAAAGCTTTCCCCGAGCGACGTACGATTGCATTTCACGCGGATATAAATCCATAGAATAAATCGGGCGATCTTAATCATTGCGACGAAAATAGGGTCGTACATGCGGGCTGAATTACGATGAGTCGAGAATGAAGTTACGCGAGTATTCTCTCTCGACTCCGCGTCGACTTTGTCCGGTTTTGTGTATCAGCGAACGAGATCGCTGTCGGCGATAGAAATTTATGGCAGAGTCGAAACCCTCGAAAATTTCATTAAGCCGTCCGTATAGATATTGAGAATCGACGGCGAACCGATCGAAAATGGAAGTTACTATCACGATACGATACATTTGACGTGACCGCCTAGACTACGCGCAAAAAGTGAGTCTATGTGGTTTATGTACATATATGCGCCAATTAATCAACCAAGAACAGCAAATATTTTATAAGTGCTTTTAAAAAGGTAATGCAATAAAAATTTTAAAAGATACCATTCATTTTTTAAATTAGTGTTTTAAAAAAATTATTGAAAATACTATAATTCGAATAAAAATGCAAATCATTTAAATCAACATTTAATTGCACACAAGATAAGTCAGAATTTAATTCTTTCAGCAGCATCCAATAATTCTTTTTTTCAAATGGAAAGGATTACGTAATATTTGTAACTTTTGTTGCATCGATAATCACGTTCGATTCGTAAAACATTTAAGATGGATAAGTTTTCTCAGATCGGTTTGACCAACAAAGTTGGTCAAGAAAGAAAACCTTCTGTTTAGTAACTTCTCTTAGCGTCCCACGCGGATTACAGTCTTATGTGTTTCTAACTTTTTCCTTAAGGCCGTTCAGGTTAGCCGCACGGTCTTATCCGCGCAAATTGAGCACACCGAGTGTGCAGGGAGGCGACTACAACCTAACCGCGGATGGGAACTACCAGGGAACAAATAACGACGATACATTTTCGCACAGCTGTTCAGTAAACTTCACTGCTGCCGCGCTTGGTCTGACCATGAGTATACCACGACTACTTATGCGCCTCCGATGTGTTCAACATTGATGATGTCGCCGACGCCACGGAATAAGGTAGGCATCCTGCAATTTCTTGGGATGAGACTCTTGTCTCTAATTTACGTGTGAGTACTGTTATTTGCATGTGTGTGTACATGATGCAAATTTGCGTCGCAAAAGCCATTTAAAGTCTGCGAGTCCTTTCGCAATTTGGCCTGTTAGGAATCACAGCACGACGCGTCTTGGCTGCCTCCGGTGATACGCGCCTCGATTTTCCGCATTTCGCTCCCAAGTGTACCAGGGTTGTTGCTATGCTCGAGTTTCGCGGAAACTTGTCGCGCGTGTTTCTATCCGTGCGTCCCCTCGCGAAATTTCTCGTTAAAGACAGGCCGGTTTCTTGAGATGCGAAATGAGCAACTTGTCGATAACCACGACGCACTCGTGATTGCGATCCGACTCTCGCATAAACTCCACGTCGTCATGCTGCGTCAATATTTCCGACCTCGTCGCATGAGTGAGCACTTCACTTTGAAGTGCCTTCACCTTGTGCCATCGAGCAATCTGGGAGATTGGACAAGTTTTCACCGATTTCCGCTACGCAACGATTAAAGCCTGATAGTTTCTGTAATCATATTTATATGGATGCTGGGAATTGCGTGACACTCTTGAATTTAAAATTTATACTCAAGTTGCATATAAC
Organism: Trachymyrmex cornetzi; assembly: GCF_001594075.2. NCBI lineage: Eukaryota > Metazoa > Arthropoda > Insecta > Hymenoptera > Formicidae > Trachymyrmex > Trachymyrmex cornetzi. The sequence continues at coordinate 1,394,818 of NW_017295784.1, forward strand.
TTCGCGGATTAATGACTAATAATCTTGTCAAATTAAGTAGCTTGAATATAAGGAGATGAAGTTTACGTTATCTTTAATATTTGATTTGCGAATTACAGCAGACTTGCAAAGTATGAAGCTCCTAAGTACGCGCTATTGTATACTTTGCATAAGTTATCTCGTTGAAGCTATTGGGACATGCCGATGAGTTGCGAATGAGCAAGACGTCGAACGGATTAGAAGTCGGACTTCCATGGAATTTGCCATATAATTTTTTACATCAGCTTACCATAGTGTAATTAATATTCGATTATCAAAGAAGAATTTGCCGAATAAAAGAAGAACTCTCTTCTCTTGTATCCAAATATTGCAGAAAAGTTGATATAAGGTATACAATTTTCTGTCACGTATATATTATATATCAACGTATTGCAAAGTTCAGAATGTGCGCATGTTCGACCCCCATTCCCGGGCTGCACTATCGGGTAAGTGACGTAACGTCGAAGCAACGAAGTTCCTCCAATAAAGCTTTAAACGCGTCTCGCTGATCCATAAATTAACTTTGGCAATAGCACTTCGTCGCGAGTACGAGAGAACCCACGTTATTATCGAATGAACTTTCCTGCTTAGCCGCGTTGCCCGATGCGATTACTTCCTGTCCGCGCGCGGTTACGATTCTATTCGAGTTCAGCATTAATTTCTAGCGTAAATGTTATACCAGTTATTGCAAACTGGCTGATGCGCCGTTTCCGCGGTGCACGCGGGGCGTTGCCCGGCGGTAGTCACTGCTGTAATTGCCTCGACCCGAAGCTATCCGCGAAGAGTCGGCGATTCGAACGCGGTTTATTAGGTGGCTGTGTTCAATTATCACCGGTACGACAATAATTTGCCCCCGTTTGTGTCCTGAACGTGGCCGAATCACCACCGCGCGGAATTGACTGAATGAATTTGTCGCACACCTCGCACACTCGATCGATCCACCAAGGATGCCGTGCCACGTTACGTTACTGATATTATTCAAAGGCCGACATTAGTATCGACGGGCATGTACACGTGTACAGGGCTTCCTTTATTAGCGGAAGTAAACTGGAATTACGCGTGCCGGCGCAAATAGAGTGCAACAATTGTCGTGCCCGCGCGTCCTCTGATCGCCGATAACGGAATTAATTTAATATAACGCAAAATCGTCGAAAGTAACGGGCGCATTATAAGCGACATCGATTAAATTGATAGCACGTGGAGATCGCACGTGAGCGCATCGCTGCGTGCTTTAGCATTCCCATGTAGATTTTATCCACGTTATCCGCTTGGATGATTGTAGCATGACTGATGTAATATCATAAATTCATAAATAATCATGGACCGAACACCTGCAGGTGTTTATTATATTAATTCATCTAGATGTATCACTGAATTAACGGCGTTAAAATGAATAATGGCTGCGTGACCATTGAGTTAAAGTATTACCTTTAACAAATTCGAATACTGCAGAGAAAACGCGAAAGAGACAGAAAAAGAAGAAAGAAAGAGTAAAATTTATAAACTTTTGCTAATTACTCCAAATATAACAAACAAGATCGAATCGATGCTTCTGTAAAAACTGATTCGCCTTTCATAAAAACTTGTCTCAAAAAGCATGGATGATTCAAATTATAATGTCTGGTGGAATACCAGGATGAAGGCAATAATCAAGTTAGAAAGTGCACATCCTGTTACAACTCCAAGCTTCACCAATCCCTGCCTCACTATATCATAATTTATGGTACAGAGTCTCGGACTTTACGAGCGGACGTTTCATGGCATGGCTTGAATTCAATGGATGTACAAAATTATTTCAATGTAAAAGGAGATATCAATGCAGCTCCTATTAATCACATCATACGCATTCATCCTTCAAGATTAACATAATATTTAATTCGCATATCCATATGCAAACAAAAGGTTATCGTAATTGATAATGTATTAATAAGTAAATAATTTATGCAAATCAGTATAATATATCGACATTGCGGATTATTCAAATTAATATACATGCACATAAATTAATTACAACTAGAAAATAATATTACATTTAATAAAACTGAACATTTCCTATGCACCAAAAAATTGTTCATTATTTTGTTTCGGAAAATAATTTTAAAAAATAGGTTAAATCGAGTATTTAACTCCTTTTTTGTAATCACTTTTTTTTACAAAAAAATTTAATTCAATTAAAAGAATTTACTATGTATGAGAGTGCATTGCGCGAATATTCCGACAAAATGAACATAAGACAAACAGTTTATGCTTATGCACGCAAATAGCTACAGTAAATAGAAATTAACTTGATAATTTATTCACTTTACGCGAAACTTTCGAAGTAATATGTAGTAATGAAAGTTTTCGATATTTTCAGCCAGATTATCCAACATACTAAAAATAGAAAATTATGATCAAGAACTTTGTGTTTTCCTTTTAAATGAAGAAAATAAGTTTCTCAGGCTACAATGTAAACTCAGTAACACCGCATTATAGGATCAAAATATAACAATCGCTTATAGAAAAAAAATCACGCAATACCCTTAATCAAAGCATCAAAAAATTCGATTCACAGTAAACTGCTAGCTGAATGTAATCGAGCGTTGCTTTAACAATTTCACAGAAAGCCGGTAATATATTCGTGATTGTAAGGAAACACGGCAAAAATGCGCGCCACAGAAATGCAAACCAACACTCGCAACGTGGAAAAATACATTTCCATAAATTCTCGAACTCAAACTCTGAAATCTTCCTCCCTCTCACCCCTGACATTCTGCTATTCGTACGGTATACCGCGCTGATCGTTTTCTGCATTTTACATCGAATGCATTCGCAGTCAACAGTGGAAACGACGGGAATCGATCTTGCGCATACGCCATGGGACGACAGTCGAATACTCGGGAATAAGAAGAAATTCACTTCCACACACAGTCCGCTAAACCGAGCCCGTCGATTCATCGAGTAGTTCTACATCATATCGGCAAAGGTGTGTTTTCCATATTACCCTCCTTTATTCGTTGGACTTAAGAAATCACAGATTTTATTGAAAATTTTACGCTTAATGCAGAGAAAATAAGCAATATGGAAGAAACGTCGTACGCTTTCCGCGTATGAAGCACACAGTTAAGTAAGACGGAATGTGAAAACATATTGTAAGAAGATGAGAGACATTTCACTCAAACTTGACGTGCATTCAGAAAACTCTGACTTATTCACCTCTGAATACTTGAAGTGGATAATTCTGCACGTAAATTTATGTGGGAACACCAGGTATATAAATCAAATAAGAGAAGAATGCCATTTTGATGAAAGCGGATCTTGGTGCTTATGTAATATTTCATATGCGAATATTACAATTATTAATTCTATAGACTGTGCGCCGATTCAGTTTGTCAACAGAGTTATATACACAGAAATAACAATCTCACAATTAAACTGTCTATAGAACTATAATTATATTTGTATACATTGATATATGAATATACAAAGACCAGCATTAAGACCCGCTTTGACCGAAAATGTCATTTATCTCTTATTTGCGTTTAAACACTATTCTTGATTTTCGCTTAAAATATTGTTTACCTAATTCAAATTTATATAAAGAAAACATGTAAGATAAATAAAGGATTTTAATTGGAAACGTTTTGTTCTTTTCTGAAAGAGAGAGAAATAATGGAAAACAAGTAATTTATATGGAGTAGCAAAAGCTATTCTCGTAAATCATTTTAAAAAATATCACGTGTACATTTTCGCATGAGGAGACATTGTGTCGTCTCCGAGTTTGCCTGTGAAGGTATTCGCCATTGAAAGTGACGAATCTCTACACGTACCTACTTTTTTTTCTTCAATGCACATTTTTTCCTCGATTTTCCTGTAGTCTATGTCGGCGGAACTGCGAAATAAAAGTTTCCGAGCGAGGGAAACCGTTCATGTGCCGCGGATAGCGCTTTTCGCGCTTCGAACTAACAGAAAGAGCGCCGATAAAGTTTCGAGGTATTCCGAAATTTTCTTCACCATCGACGCGGGTGGCGACAGCGATGTGTAGCGTGGAAAGAGTCTCTTCTTTGAACTAAAAAGTATCGAACCTTTTCCAAAGACGAATGATGAAGACGGAACTCAATATACAAGAATGGAACTTTTCATTATATTTCGTTGGCTATCTTTTTTTCTCAATCTTTCAATTTAAGTTTGTGTATCAAGCAATATTGTTATTTCGATATAAACAAAATTAAATAAACCAAAAAATATACAATTTCAATAAATTACAAATTTAATAAATTGCACAAAATTTTACTGTTACCTCTCAAAGAGATAAATATAAAATTGTGGAAAACTTTAAACGTTCGTTAAGAAAACTAGGAAAGACGATATAAAGCGGGTGTATTATATGAATGCGAAATGGAAGGATCTCACTTTAATTTTTATGTTCGAAGAATACGCTGCAAATGTGTACGGACTTCCTCTTTACTATACATGCAGATATTAAGAGCTTCCCGTAAATACGAGGGTGCTTAGCCGAAACTAGCCGGTGGTTGTCGCTGCACGCGTGGCGCAACAGCAAATTCGATGGCCGGTGGACAGTCACATGCAAATTGTCGCGGCACGAAATGACAAATTAACGGCAGCGGGCCATTCATACGGACACTGATTAATTGCCATTTACTTGCAAATTTCCAGGGTGCGCGCGTTTACACATCGCGCGGCTAACTCACGGCCCTGTCCTACCCCTCGGCGACGTTCAATGCCAAAACGCAACTATAACGTCGTACTATGTCATCGTTCGCGTATCTTGTTTGTATTTTCATTGCGAGCAGTATTATAATTGTACTGCGACTGCATTATATTCCAAGATCGATAACACTGGACATGAATTCACCATAGTATCTATGACGAAATATTCACAAGAATTAGAGAGAGAGAGAGCATTGTATCAAAACTTGTATGCAATTAAATTATGACTAGTCTCAACAAATTGAATATAATAGAACATTGTTTGTCCATGCAACGCATTTGCAATTCTGGGAAATGCATTGTCCCAGTTACTCAGATATACGGCGACGCTCTTAAGATCCGCATTTGAGTTCTGCACACGCTTATTAGATACGGTACACAATAAAGTACTATCAACACCATGCGCTTCGCTACCTTCTGCCATTCTATGCTCGCGTTGTCATCTACAGTATCACGTTTATGACATGACGATGCAGAAAGTGTCTGCCTATCGTCGAGGAACTACCCAGGCATCAGCCTTGCCGAGGTGCCATACTCTAGGCGAAACTACTCCCGCTCTCTCATTCGCTCGCGCGCGCGTGTAGATGTAAGTCTATTAGATGGTTCGACGATCTAGGAACACGATCCAACAGCGGCACGGAAAGTTCGCCGAAAGTTCTCTGACATCGGCAAAACTTTCCCCACGACAAAGCCGTGCCCCCGCGAGTCTCCGGGTACATTCATGTAGCAGCGCCGACAGCGGTAGCGCCGAGCTTGTTTGCCGAAGTGGTAATAAAATATCGCGGCGCACTCGCGTTCGCGATAAAATCGAAGTCGCGGTACCGTTAAAAATTATTGCCCTGCCGTGCTGCAACGATCGACTTCATAGCGGATTTAATCTCGTCCGACCGTTGCGCGTTGTTACGTTCCACCTACGCGGACGGGCGTATCTATACCGAAAAGTATTGCACGTCGAGACATGAATAAAGACGGAACTGCGAGTACGAACGGGATGAAGCTTATTTGGATTACGCGCGTAGTTTGATTACACTTTTTCCAATACAAATTGTTCCTGTAATCGAGATATTATCGAATTGCCGTTAGCTTCTGGTAACTTATTGAGTTCATGAAAAATATCGTGTTTGTAAATTAATGTTGAGGCAAAAACAGGTAATTATCCTTTATAATGACTCTGTACGGCTTCAGATAATATTTTGTAATCATCATTAACAACGAAAGAAATATATGAAGCACTTATAATTATTGCATTAGAATGAGTTGCTGAATATACGTTTTAATAAGGTCATACAAAATGAGTGCCTTTCAACATCATGACACCCCGTTTCAAAAATATCTTGAACTTTAGCATGAAAGTAACAAACTTCTATACAAGGTGAAAGATAGCAACGTTCTTCTTTTATCTTTTCCTCTTCGTTAGCATTCTTAACATGAACTTTCCAGCTGATCCTGCTTGTTCTACCTCTTCTTTTCATCTTTTCGTTCTTTTCATCTACGAACCAATTATAAAAACAATGCCATATCTTCTTAGGTTGCTGCATATTTGTTTTCTTCACAAGAATGCATTAAACCATAACAATAATACTGAAAGTTATTTGTAGATAAATATTAAGTACAAGACTTGTAAATTTAGTTAACAATTTTCCTTAAAAATTAATACGTTTATATAGTTATTTCTCATAGAAACAGAATCACATCAAATTATCTAATTTTCATAATGCATGATAAAAGTATTAATAGTTATTTATTTATTTTATCGTCTTTCTATAATCTGTACCGTTTTTATCTATATAATTCTTTAATTTGTGAATAATGTTTCAGATCAAGTTTAAGTTCTTCAATAAAACTAAACGACTAAAATGCTTTCCCTTCATTTATCGCCTCCTTAAATAAAATGGGAAAAATACATAAAAAGAATAAGGAGAAAACGAAAGACGCTAAAGTTCTCTATCTCTCATTGTATAGACAATTCGTTTTATCCAGGCATAATGTTTAACAAACTTGTTATTATTATAACAGAAATATTTGTTTGATAAACTTCGATAATTCAATTTAAATAAATTTGTATATAATAAATTATATTGCATTTATATTCTATTTATTTAGAAAGTTTATTAGTTTAGCTTATGCAAACTAATAAGTGTAAATTTTACTGTATGATTGCTCTTTTTTGAAAAATAATATTGATATTATATACATATATATTGGCCGACGAGAAATTTGGCCTTCAATCGATTTTTTAGTTTAATCGTATCTCTCTCTTCTGCATATAAACGCGCTCCTCAGGTCTCGAACACGACGGACGATTCGGTGAAATCCCATTCTGGGCCGAATGCCTCGATTAAACGAGAGGTAATCAAATAAACGGGATTTGAATGTCGTCGTCGATCCTCTTGCGTACAGCAAGAGCGATCAATGGCGAAAAACTATTCACGATCTGTTTAAATTGCAAAGAATCTAAATTTCTATACGAATAAATTCGTTGGAAATTCGTGTGAACTGTCGAATTAACTAAAATTATAATTAAAATCGTAATTTACCTGATTTATCTAATAGAAATATGAAATTTAAAAGAAAAATCTTCAATTGAGTATTAATTAAGGAAAGATGGTTATCTGGATATTCCGCTTTGTGGCATCATTCAGCGAAATGGTGAATAACACGATAATTTGATTATCCGGTTATCCGACGAACAATAGGGTAACTGCTGGTAGTTGCCGCTGTTACTAGCACAAAGGATCAAATGATAGAAGGCAAGTGCATACTATGGCTTCTAGAAACGTATAACTCGTTCTGAGGATTCGTAACGTCGAATACCAATTTCCACTCAAAGGTACTAATTCGTGCGTTATGGCGAAGTAGCATTCGCTTTGATTTACGAATTCACATCCATGATTAATGATGCATAGAATAATATTTTTGCATTATTAATGATGCTTTCATTATTCAGATGCTTGTAATATACAACATATAGAATTGTTATACATTCTGAGGTAATCGATATCATGTACCTGTATCACAACATTTTATACGGTTTCCAGTTTAGAGGTATCGTATCGTTGCACCACGAAAAAGGAACAACATGTATCACGGAAAAAGGTAGCACAGAGAAAGTTAACCAGATTTGGCAGCTACCGCGCTCAAACATATCATAAACTGTTTATTGCTACGGTGACAGTCGCCGTTTAGCTCTGATGGATCTAGTGCTTTAAATTCCTATCGAGAAGACTTGTCACGAAACCATTACAGAATCATTAATTTATGAAGTTTATTTAATAGAGATTAATCGTGGATAATAACAGTGAACGAACACATACAAACTTATGCCTATCCAAACATGCTCGTAAATATATATTTATAACATTTATTATTTATTTATGAGATATGTATATTTTTAAATATACACACACACGTTGTAAAACGCGTATACATGTACATATGTATGTATATACACATGCTCAGACATAAAACTATATAATAATTAAATTATATATTTTAACGTATTTTTATAATAAAAATTTCAAATATAAAGTCAGAGCTTCAAAAATATTAAATTTCTGTACGGCTCGTAAAATTAATATTTATTCATTTTACATGTTTTACGTAGCCAGAAGCAGTATAAACCAAAGACTAATGTAATATTTTTTGCAGCTCTTTTCATCTTATTATATTTATTTTTTAAATGTAAATATATGAATCTTTTTTATGCATTTACGAATTAATGTAATTTAAAATTCTCACAAGCTATCCTCTCATGCAGTTTAATCGAAGTTTTTTATATTCATGTACGTACATCGATTACTCTTGACCGCGAGAATAAGAGAGATAAGACCAAAAAAAGAATATCTGAATTGGAAGAATAATTACACTTTTACCAACTAGAGATAATTACTAACTGTTCTAGAGAATCTCCTGGAGATTTCTATGCAACAAAGAACTCTGACCATCACTTTCTTTTCTTCACAGACATTTGCTCTGTTCATTTCTCGTCATGCGTCAACCAGTTAATAACATAGCGATTCTTGCGAAGAATTACGTTACGTAGGGGAAACCATTCAAGCGTTAATGCGGAATCACCTAGAAAATCAATTACCTCTTGATTATTTCGATCAGTGAGGAATTCTTATCAAGCAAAAAATAATAATGAGGATTCTTATCACCATTTACAGCTCGTTAAGAGAAGTAACATAATAATTATAATTTATATTAGACCGATGAGAATAAATCAGTTAAGAGAAATAAACCTATTTTCAATCAAAGCGTATATATATATATATATTAGTGCTGAAATATTTCTGAAATATTCTGGTGAGTAAATTTATATACATATGCAATTCTGCAAACCGCGCCTGAAATTATTTTTGGTCTTGAAACGCAGTCATAAACAGAATTAGCTTAATAATATTACATATTAAATTGATAAGCAATTTAATATTTTTTGATACTATATAATAAGCATCTTGAAAGGATATTAATAATTTCATATTAATCTTAACATCTTAAGAACTGTAAATAATTGAATTTATAAGTAATATAATCTTTATGCCATCGCAAAAAGTGTTTATTTTTAAATACTTCGTGCAATTTACATTTTAGCAATTTATTTTCATTAATGTTGAATATTTATCATATTTTCATCAATATTGAACTATTTAATTCTGTGTGGGATATATTCCAATATATAAAAAGTTAATATTACAAAAGTGATAATAATCTGTCAATAGGTGAAAGCGATACGGAAAATTATTGAGAAATTCAATTGTACATACATTATCAAGTTGTAATGCGATTATGTTAATGGTTTAACTGCTACAGTATAAAACGAATCTCGTAATTAATGTCACATTAATGTATGACACCAAATGTAATATCTGAACATAGAATTAATCAAACTTGATACTGCATAAATCTATACTAGTATCTCGTAGCAATTAGCCAAATAAATTTAAACTGATCATATTATAATGTATCACGGACATATATATATATATTTTTTAAATATTTTCAGTTAGAAAATCTTTCCTATTAAATGTACGCGTTTAATATTTGGTGATATATTTTACCTCACGGTTGAATGAAATATATTCAACTCTGAGGGAGAATTTTGTTCCTAACTTTATAATTACTTCTTAAACCGTTTCAATCGCCGCACTTTGTGTGTACTCCTTCTTAAGTAGCGTCTCGGTAGCTTACTCAAGATTATATTTTATTTCCAGTACGTGACTTCTTACGCATGGCACCATGTTTCCATGTACCAAGACTTTGTGTAGATCCATCTCAGAGCATAATACTACTTCCATTTTACGTGCGTACTTAAGGTAAAATTATATTAAAGTTAAAAAGTAGGATAGAACATATTACTTTTTTATATATATACATATATACGATAATATTATATACAATAATAGTATCAAAAAGAACATCAGATAAATTAAATTCTGGTAAAATTTAGTCTATAAATGCCTGCGGATATTTACAAACAAATATAAATTTAATCAAAACGTATAACGTGTACAGTAGACAAATGAACGCAGAACCTATTACGAATGTATGCACTGCGATAAAATTTACGCTGCCTTTTAATAGAATTTCGTATTATATCATTCCAGATTCAACATTGACTCGGGAAAAAAAATATAAATATCAGTTTTGTAAATATTATTTATATAAAAAATATATATATGTTACATACATATTGTCCGCAGAAAAATAACACGAAAAATAATGCATTATTTGTTAAATAGGGTATTACGGAAAAGTTAATAATTCTGTTCTTTATCTCTGCACAAAATGTAACTTGCCTGAATAAAGCCGAATTGTCGATCTTGTTCAGTTGATCTTTTTCAAGAGTCTTTAAGATGGAAGTTTCAAACTTGTTGTAAAAGGAAATATTAATAAGGACATGATGATTACGCTTGCAAGATTTTAACAAAATTTCACGAACACTTTAGATATCTATAACTTCTTACTTCCATCTTCAGCTTCAGATCATTTTCCTGTCGTCTCGCTGGAATTTATTTTCTCCTGGCTGGTACCATTACGTAATGAGACCTATAATATTTACCCTAATGAGAAATTGCACGAGCCTTGGTAGAAAAGTATATCGCAGATGGAGTTCGCGCTCGCAAAAACGTTAATAGGACAGGGCGTATCCTCTTGATCCTCAGGATCAACGGTTTCCATTCTTTAACGCCAGAGTGTACTTCCGTGCGTCCTAATCCTGACTTTAAGCTTGATGATGCAAGGGATTGAAAGACAATGCAGAGAAAGAGAGAGAGAGAGAGAAAGAGAGAGAGAGAGAGAGAGAGAGAGAGAAATATAATAAGATAAAAAACGTGAAAAAGGCAAGCAAGGGCGATGGATTTAGAGAAGTAAAGGAAGTTATGCCATGTCACGTACAAAGATGCAATTTTAAAGCTTATAACTGTCACGGAAAAGGAAAAGAATAATAGAAAAAGAAAGAGGAAAGAAATCGTAAAATAAATTGTTAATATTATTCTGTATAACTTATTAAAAATGTACTAACATGATGCGTACGACTTAAATATATTTGTTGGTTGAATAAAGATAGTGTCTAATTAAATAAAAAAAACTCACAAAATATATATGAGATAAATATGCAGCTGATATTACTATAAATTTTATATACCTATTATTTTTTAATTCTAACTCTATATCTTTGTCTTCTACAACCAGCATAAAGATACTCGTTTGCTTTCATGATGGAATTCGATATTGTACAATTTCGAAAGAAGATGGAACTGTAGGATGACAAGAATGAAAAAGGACATTTGTGAAGTGTCAGGATATGCATCACGAAAATGTAGACCTCTGAAGTTACTGACTCAGCAAAAGTGAACAAGAGTAGGAAACGCCCTACACACATCTTTTTCACTATAAATTTTTCTTACCTGAGAGAGACAATCAATAAAACGTTCTTAAAAATAATTATCTAATTACATTAAAACTTGCAATTTTTACTTTGCATGACAAAAAATGAAAGGAATATGCGTTTCATCTAAATTGAATCGGTTATTAAGTTTTCGCTAATTACATAATTTAATATCAACTTTTTTCATAAGTTTCTTATTAAAATTAAATTAGATTTAGTGTTTGTTTGTATATTAAATCAACAAATCAAATATTTTGGATGTGTTACTTTTTATATTTTCCTCTTACTAATATTTTTTTTTGTGTAAGTATATAAACTAATAACCTTTAAATTTAGAGGATAATAACGTACATATGAATTAAAAAAGGAAACACAGCAAGGCCGAGGATACGTAAAGAGATAAATGGGGAACGAGATGGTTGGCAAAGAGAACCCAAATCGTCGGATTGTAACCCGTTACCGTCGCTCGGCCATACAAAAGAGTGTAATATAATGTCGGCCAGAATACGTGGCGAGTAATAAGAATAGCACGACTGCACCCGTTACTTCTAATATCGTGTCCGACCGTTCTTGTCATTCTTTTATCTTTTTCCTCACTTTCATATTCCCCGGATATTTCTACTGGGAGGGAGAAAAAAGTGGTCATTTGAGCAGCAACAATTTTAAATTTAAAAATAAAAAGGAATATTAAATCAATTTACGAAATTAGTCAATAATGGAATAAAGGAAAGAAGGGAGGGACGAAATTTACTGATTCTAAACGATTTCATCGTAATTCAAACATTTCACGCTTCTTTTAATATGCTAAATCCTTAATTATGCTTAGTCAGAATGTCAAATCGATAGAGGATGGAAAAAGAGTAGAAAGATTTAGATTGCGCGCAGGCTAACCGGTTCTCTTTGAAAAATTCAAGCGATAACAAGCTGGGGCATCGTTGACATTTTAACCGGATTTCAATTTCAAATTTCCTTTGCCCCGGGTGTCTTCGGCGCGGTCCCGCTGGTCGAATCAATCTACGTAATATCTGCTTTAATCGATCTCGCGCGTACTCCGCCCTGTATAATCCGCTCGCACACGTCGACGTTACTTTGGATTTTATTTTCCCGTTTCGATGTGCTTTGTTAAAATTCTAATTAAACCATGTCTGGTCTGTCAGTAGGATTTTACTATTTAATTTTCTTCCTTGCAGCAGCAGAGAACATTACTTCCGAGTGCAACATTTTACAATTGAAGCCGTAATCGACAAAACGACGAATCCAATATATTCATGAAATATATAAATGTAAATATATAATGTAAATATGTATTACATTCATATTTAGGAAGAGAGAGAAGATAGATAGAATTTTAATTATAGGCAACATAATTATCTCTCTGTAATTATTAATTATGTTAACAGTTAAATTAAAGGCAACGAGGGTGTCATAATATCAACAATAATGAGTACGTTAAAATAAACCTGGATGCGTATAATAAAAAAATCTCATAATAAAATATTTTATGAGCTGCGGTCTCAAGCGCGCTCCAAGTTAATGTTTATGACGCCGCTTTTTTAAGAGTTACGTTCGCTATATGAGGTTTGTCTGGACACAGCTTTCGGGCACTTAAAAGTTTCGCGGCTTGTATTTTGATTTATCTATATATGGTTGAAAACGGGTCCTCTTGCTTTCGGGCAAGTTTTCGTGAAAATAGATAAACAGAATCCACCCCTTTTCTGACTGATATATGTATACTGACCTCTCGATCTACACATTATGTTGGTTGTCTCGCGCTATCGGCATATGTCCACAAATAGAACGTTCTGCCTTTGTTTACCTCGAAAAAGGTCCATTCGCAGCGATCTCGTGATAATCGTGTTAGATAAATGCTTTACGTTGAGTAAATTTCAGATATTTTATTTTCTATATTGGTTTTTCGCATAGAAATAATGTGCCTATAAAAATAAATTATACATTATATATTTTGTAAATATACTGGACTCGTCGTTTCATCGATTATCTCTTCGATCTTAAAATATTACAGTTGAAAGTTCACTGCTGCTTTAAGGAAGAAAATTAAATAGTAAAATCCTGCTGGGTCCAATGTGTCACTAGCAAGTATGGTCTTGCATCTTTACGAAACTTATCTCAAACGTACACTCAAATGTGAACATACTCGATATGAATCACTCGGCTGTTACAAACTTAAACAGAAAATACGCAGAGCAAGCAGTTCACTTCACAGCAAGTCGCGAAAACTTCGTTTTAGACCAATAAGAATAGATGCCCAAGTATGCAATATACCTTGCAAAGGTTGCGTATGAAAGACTAGGAAGACGAAAACGGGGACGGAATACACGGAGAAAAGGATTGCTAGAGGCAGCCTGAAAGAAGAAAATGCAGATAGGAGCAGGAAAATTAGCATGAAAGTGGAGGAGTACCATGTGTAACCGACTTTATGTTTGTGCCCGAATAGTCAGCAAAAGGAAACCTAGAATTGCACAAAAGTCTTTGGAAAAACACGAATGTAAGGCCGGAGATATGAGTTGACTTGAAAAATGTATGCATGAAAAGAAAATAATTTAGAAATAGATTTAAGTATGTAGTTAGATACATGTTAATAAATTAGTTCTAGATGTTCATACATTGTCATTAAATCTGATTCATTGATTTCACATATCAATGTTACATTTTCAATATTCGTATATTACACACATTGCACACATAAGTCTATTAAAACACGTTATTAGCATTATTGCTTGAAATTATATCCTGATTATATACGAGCAATAAATCGATTCTCTATTATCATCATCTAATTTTACCTATCTCAAAGTTATAAACATTTCAATTTAAGGACTCAGAATATATTGCAAATCTCGTACGAGCTAACTTGGAAATTGTAGTCAATCCGATAACTTGTTGCCAGTTAGCGTAGCGTAAAAAGTCATTGGATAAAAATTGAGAAAGAAGCAGAAGAAAGCGGAAACACGGAATGGGCGGATTAAGTAAAGATTCCGCCAGAGAAGGAGGGAATTTTATTAAAATATTTAAGTGCCGAATTGCATTAGGGAAATGACGACGCTATTGTTCACCCGAAATCTCATTATGACCGACCTCTCAACCGCGCGTCAGACCTCTGCGTACAAACTTTTCCGTGAACCTCGAAAAGAACGTAAGTCTCATGTAAGTGGTGATAGAAGAAGAAAATAAAATAAGAGTAACGTTAAGATTTTCGAAGAACCGCATATACTTCATAATTTTACTACAGACCCTTAATGTGCTTTTCGTGTTTCTTGTCAACAGAAATTTATAATTTCTGCAACGCGCACGTACACCACAAAATCAAGATTATAAACAGCACATACATACTGAACCAAATTTCTGGTTGAAAATGAACACGAACAGTATATACTGATTATATTAAATAGAATTCTAGTTATCATAATTGGACATATGGTTATCTTGACTAGAATTCTAATAGATCAGAAAACTCTGATTTGTTCATTTTCCACCAGAATTCTAATTAATGCAAGTCTACTTTTCCATTGCAAGCACAAGAAAAGTCATACCATTTAATTATCTTATTAAAATTGTACTTATGGAGCATCGGTTTTTTAACTGTATGAGAAAATTCTGTGCTTCATAAAAATTCTCTCTGATGTGGCATCTCGAGTTGGAATTGAGTGGAGGTGAAGGCGCACATACCAGTTTATGAGATGCAGACTAGCATACGAAAGGTCCAACCATCTGCTTTAATTCGCTTTACGTATAACATATTTATTTTTAACAAAAACTGGTACATAACTGATATAAAATTAATTTTTTCAAAGTCTGAAAAATTGTCTTCAATAAATGATATTTAATATGATCGTTTTTGCCTCACAACCTCTTGGAGACACATGGTGTTTGATTACTTTTCGATACAAATCTTGAGATAATACACGGCACAACTGCATGATATAAGCGAAAATGTCTCCAAATCTCTGCCACACTTTATTTCCGCAAAAAACAATATAACTTTTATTTTATGCTTAACATTTTAAAGTAACCGTCTATCGTCCCGGTCTGCATTTTCACGAACTGGTATGTGCTCCTTCAACTCCACTCAAACTTCCAATTCGTGATGCCACATCTAACAAAATTTCCACAAAGTATAGAATTTGCTCACGAAATTAAAAAAAAAATTAATACATTACAAGATTTTAATAAGATAATTAAATAAAATGACATTTCGCACATCACCCTTTATATTATTTTTATTTAAATATCATCCAGACTCTAGTAAATCAAATGATTCATACTGTTATAGGTAAATATTACTTTTGATATAACGTGTATAAAATGATCTCATTTATTATATAATTGTACGGAAATTCGGAAAATAATAGCTGTCGCGTAAGTACGCTTGTAATCCTAGAACAGATGTCAGCTGTCATTTAACCTTTCCATAATAGGAGCACTATTGCTCGCATTACGATCCGCCACATAGTATTTCGATACATGAAACTACAGGTCGATGGAGGGATAAACGGCCACGACAAAGGGTATCCTGCGTTATCTCGGCAAGAGGTACACTTCAAATCGCCAAAACTTGATACTGGCGATCACGTGACAGATC
>NW_017295784.1:1412256-1424314 GCF_001594075.2 Trachymyrmex cornetzi
TAAATATATAAAATTAGTTTCATAAAAACACGCACCAATGATTAAAATTTCAATAACTAAAAAAATTGTATACGAAATATAGAAAAATTACATCAATACCGTAATAATTTATTTTAATAAGAATTTAATAAAAAAATAGATATTAATTTCGTATATGTTGAATTTTTGCTTATATTTTATTCGTATAGAGAAAAATATAAAATGATATATAAAATTTTTTAATATTCGAACATTTAAGTAAACCAAATATAAGTTTAATATTATCTTGCTTAATAACAAATAGTTTATTAAATTTAATATAAAGGTATAAAATACTACGAGTATGAAATATACCAATATACAGACTTATAAGTGCAAATATTTTTAATTAAAAAATAATTTTATGCAATCATTTTTAACGAAGTGTTAAAGACGTATTTATCAAAGGGCAAAAAAATTCGATGTACTCAAGATTGGTACAACTCCAGAGGTCCCATTTCGACCACTCTTAAGAAAAGTTCAGCAGGTCTACGATAGAGTATATCGTCATGAAACGTACACGGAAATCGTGGTAAATTCCTGAAGGTAATTTTCCTTGAGGTGACCAGGTTCAAGCACGTACGATCGCATACAATCGTCCACACGTATATGTTCACTACGGGGACATATCGGTCCTCCACGTGAACGTCCACATAATGTGAACGA
Source organism: Trachymyrmex cornetzi (assembly GCF_001594075.2). Classification (NCBI taxonomy): domain Eukaryota; kingdom Metazoa; phylum Arthropoda; class Insecta; order Hymenoptera; family Formicidae; genus Trachymyrmex; species Trachymyrmex cornetzi. The sequence goes on from NW_017295784.1 coordinate 1,412,941, forward strand.
CCAATACCAGTAGTACCATTCATGGACGACCACTAACAGAAATCTCATCCTGCGGATAGATCTCATCGCAAATTCGCTGGGATTTTCAATTATTTAATTCATTTTTGAACCGCATTATCCGTTTTTATCTTATCATCAAGCTATATCTCTGCAAATCCTCCTAATTTTTAAAAAACAAAATAATATAAAAACTAGTAAAACTTTAAAAAAAAATCATAGAACGATATAATAACGGAAGAAAATAACAGAAGTTTACGATATGGAGAAAAAGTGAGAAACAAATTATATATGCCGACTTGATATAGCTCTAATTGGAAAATTTCTTTTGTTTCTAGATTATAATCATTAAACGCAGCGGTCTAAAAGAATATAATAGCAGCATATAAAATAATAAAGTTGTAAAATATTATATACACAAACTTTACTAAGTTTGAAATAAGTACAGATGCAGCTGTATCGGAATATTAATTTATCGCTAATAGAAAATAAAGAGGATAACCGCAAAGAAATATGTTAATCCCATATATGAGTTTGCAGTTGTGTTTATGACAAAGAAAAATAAAATCACCGAGATAAAAAAGATAATCGATACGAGAAAGAATTTGAACAATACTGCGAAAACACCAAGTTCAAGATTTCAAGATATATCTGAACGCTTTTGTGGACTGACTCCGTGTAATTGAATTTGGTACGTGCTAGTGACACATTACAGATTAATTCTTTTATTCTGTGTGTATTCGTATTAAGAAATAAAGAATGGAGGTCAACAATGGCTTTCAGATTATGAAATTAAGCGTTAATATTCTAATTATTTTTTCATGTTGTCTGAAAATATATATAAATAGTAACGACAAAAAGTCCGAGAGAACGATCATAAAATAAAACAAATAGAAAAAACGTACACCTGTTACATGTCAAAAATTTTACGTAAAAAAATAATATTTAAAAGTATTAAAAGAGAAATATATCAAAACTAAAAAATTTTCAAGCTATACTATAAAAAAATATATCCAACATTACATTATTGATTATCATATTACACAGAAATTTCTATGCATATGAAAAATATTGATTATAAAAGAAGATAAATGCATCATCGAAATGCGACGCAGAATAGTAACGATTGAACCTTCCCCACTCATACGATTTTTAAAACTCCATCAGTCACATGCAGAAAATTCCCACAAAATTCAACAGCCGCACTCGTTCTCCAACTATCTCCTTGAATATCGCTCATCGTCCTCCAAATAATCCAGACAATCTCTCAAACTTTTTGTCGCGATTCTTTCTCGGTGACAGCGATAAATCGTCGGGCATCTCTCCAGCTGGAATAAAATCCGGGTACGATTTTGAAGTCTTTGACAAGAACAACCTGCTCTTACTATAGTACTTCAAGATTTAAGGATCGCTAAAACAAAAATAGGATGATCGTGCGGGACATGGTGCTGGAGTTCGAGGAGGCGCAGATTCTCGTTAGTTTTCGTTCGATACGCTAAAACTAATGGAAAATATTTTAATATGCCAAGCTTATCGGCGAGTTTTCTGCATCGTGTGCCACCGGCTTGCGAAGGTGCCGAGGCAAAGGCAGACAAATTTATGACGAACGATTTGCCCAGAGAAAGTTCCTCGTCTCTTGGCACAGCTATTCAGCTCACTCTTAATGGACGCGTTTTGAAGTAAACGAGCAAACAAACCCGGGAATGCATTTGTTCTCGCGAACATCGCTGCTCACTTTAAACCCGCGACAATCGCAAATGTCCAACGAGAACGCGTCGCTATAAATTTTAGCAAAGGAGACACAAGAAATGAAGATGCAGCGAGATTATGTGAAGACCTCGTAAGACGCTGCAGGACGTTACACAAGTTTATAAGATTCGCCAAGGCGCTTGTAACAATGGGAAAGTAAGCTCCATGGAATTTTAGTGACATTGTAACAAGCTCGTGAGAAATCCATATATCTGAGCAAAGCTTTAGTTGCTAATTTGACACACTGTACGTAGATCACGCAAATTCAAATACAGAAAACAAAAAAAAACATAGAAATTAAGATTATAAAAAAAAATGCATACAATTATACACGCATATACATATGGTTAAAACTATAAAATGTACAAAAGATAAAAGAGAGACTTATAGAATTATTCAAATATATAAACAGTATTAGCTGAATATATCTTCTAATGGATAAAATGCTTTGTTATCTTCATTGCTTCTTGCTAACGCACATAAGTGATTTATTTATCTTGACATCAAATTTTGATGCATTTCACGCGTTGTAATCTACGGATAAACATAGATTAGGTTAACCAGGAAATTGTGTCTGGCGTTGCAGACAGGTACTTCCTGCTGGGCTCCGGCATCTCCCTTGATCTGTAATCGCATTGCCGACGGTTTCCTATTAAGTTTATGGATTGTAACCTTCGTACGATATCGACTTTATATAAAACCTGTAGTAGTTGAAACTTTTTCAGTTCACGATAACTGGCAATCGATACTGTAGATATTTGTTTCCCATACTCTAGAGATACTTTTTTCTGACGACTTTTACACAGACTGAACATATCTATATCGCGAACTATGTATGTACGAATACACCATGTCCGTTTTTGCCATTATGCACACCACGATCTTCGTTTGATTAAATTTCATACTCACTGACGAAGCTCATCTCTCGTTTTTCAAGATGAGCATAAAATACTTGTTTACTCACCGTACCGTTTTGCACAACTTCGCTCACTCTCTGGCAACGAGAGATCTCGAAGAGCAAATTGCGTTATTCCTCCAGCCGCGGGCCTTACAAATATCTGCAATATACGAGTTTAAATAGGAGTCATTTTTGCTATATTTTCTTTTACTCTAGCTAACTTCGTTTGTATTAATTTTGTCAAAATAAGATTGGGTTTTCGTGGAGAGAAATTGCCTGATGAAAATGCATAGAAATTATGCGTACCTAATAAACATAAAAATAAAAATAAAAAATAACTTTCTTAATTAAATTAAAGTCAAGTTCAAGTTATTGTACAGTATCAGCAATTATTTTCACTGATAGCTGATCATACTTGATTCACATCATCATAATTGTTATATTGTTACATTTAAAATAAAAACACTCTAGCTTTTTTCAGATTTTAATAACATAATATTTTAAATGTATATATATATTGAAATAAAATACCGAAATTAATAATAAATTTTAATAAATATATATATATATATATGGATGATTTAGAAATCAAATTTTTATATATTTTATATATTCCAAAATCTTTCCATAATCACTTGCGTTTATGTCTCTATTACCTATATACATCAAATATTGGAAACCAAAAGTAAATTAAATGATTTACCTTTATATATAGCTGACCATTTCGTCTAGCTCTATTATTCGATATGAGCCATATAAAAGTATTTGAGTAGAATTTCTCTCCTTTTTCGCTCCGTATCTTCTACTTCTACTTTCTTTTTTTTAATAAGTAAAACTGCATTTTGCATTATACCTGTCGGCCGGACTGTTCAAATCTCGAACGAATATACGCTTGGCTGATCGTTCCATTGCGGGGTAGTACGCGCGGGATTATAGGGGCGGAATAGTTAATTAAGTTTCTGACGGTCACGGGGGAGAAGCGACCGCTCGGTGAATCATGCCAGGTGGATCATAGAGTCAAGGGGCGGATAGCAGAGAGGTGAGAGGAACACCGGTGGCTTCTGCTGGTGTGGTACAGGGATGTACGAGATACGTGCAGCTAGTAATTACGATCTGCCACCTTCGTCGCTATCGGGCTTAACCGTTGGTAAATAAAATCGACGATGGAAACCGTGGACATCGGATGTCCATGCTTTGTGCGCCTAGCATTCACCATAGGGTTTTATCCCGTCACCATTTTTTTCGAGCACTATCGTTACACTCGCGCGACAATCGCATCGAGCGTTTTCAGCATCAGTTAAGTGACCAAAATACACACCTGATGACAAACGAATAAACGCGTTAGCAAATAAACGCTTATTATTATCAACAGAATATGCAATTAAATTTATTCCCGCATATACTATAAAACATCGTATAAAACTCAAGGATGAAGTATGTGCATCTATTGTTTCTTCCTTAAAAGAGGAAGATGTTTATTAAAAGGAATACATAAAGATTAGAATATTGGATTTACAGTTATCAATTACATGGAAAAGCTTTCCTTTTTGTAGAGGATAGGAGAGCATAGAATTCTATATATAAAATCAAAGAAATGACACAAAGAATATTTTAATTCGCAAATTAAATCGTGAACAGAATTGCTCCAATTGGCTCTAGATTCGAGATTTCATAGCTAAACCTCGACTACTTTCTGAACCAAATTAGAGAACTAGGCTCCATGAATAAATTCAACGGTGAGACTCGTACGAATTTAACAGTCGTCGCCTCGAATAATCTCAATGAGGGAGCTTTCCACATCAATCGGCACGGCATTGAAGCGACAAGCTCTCATTACTATTCCGTAAGCACGCGTTAAGACGACACTAAGCGACTCCAATTAAGTACAATCGAGTATGCACCATGACCATTGGTGTACATCGGATTAAATGTTTTCCCAGAATATTATGTTGGAGTCTTGAGAATACGATCGGCTTGCCCGCGGCACCTACATTGATTCGACACTCGAATGCTCCGCTTTGGAACTTTGCTTATACCGGGCTTTTGTAATTCAGATCTCGGGCATTACTATTGATATTCATATTAGACGTAGTCGAATATGTATGTATCGTGTTCTTCCGTATAATGAGAATAGAAAATTACTCGTAGCTTTTGATACAGAAACCTATATATATATACATGTACCTTCTACGCAGCGAAGTTATACGATCTACGTACTATGCGCCAGAAAATACTTTTACGTTATGTATATTTGACGTAAAAAATTCAAATTTTTTAGTCGTATCTGGACGAGATGGATATAGAAAAATACTCTGAATAGAAAAACGGAATAAATATATAAAGCTATAAAAATACAATAGAATCTTTTACGATAAATTATTGTATCACTGCGTGCTGCAATGGACAGATCTAAAAAAAATTGATACGCCGTATTAAATATAAATTATAAATGTCATGGCTGATGTTTGATCCGTCCGCTAAAGGCACCTTAACATTGCTAACTACGGAATACTCACTCAGTAAAGAACCAGCAATATTAATGGCCATTGTAATTGTACTCAGCACACGCGATAAGCCGAAGATAAGAGTGTCCAATCAGAAGCTAGAGACTAAATCAGATTATCATATCTCAAGTATTCCCAGTAAGTCGCTCACATTCCGTGGCCTCTTTGTGAGACTAAGTAGCCATAACTCAGTCTGCAGACCATATCAGTCGGCAATATCCCGGTAATAAATTAAATCAACGAAGATAATCCAGATGGAGTCTGTTCTATATCTATAGAGTTGCTCAAGAACCGATATCATAATGGATATAGCACCTATACGTGTAGTATCCTATAACCTTCTATTAGTATTAACCCTCCCCCATTCTCCATTCGCAGTTCTCTTATGTGTACATGTATACCTTAATACGCGTGTGTACATATCGCGGACGGTGCAACAAAGCATCGACCAATAACTGGAATTACTTTTCGAGATCATAAGAATGAAGAAAATTTTTCTGTTCAGTATCAGAAAAATAAAACCTCAACGAAACTGATTACAGTAACGTATCATTTTACGTCCTGCTGTATCCTGCACAAATTTTCCCTCGCATAATAATTTTCCCTGTTTATTGTTCAAACTTTTCCGCGTAAGGAAAAGCCGTAGAAATATATTCCTGCAATATCTTCATTTTTGTACAGCTAAAAAAAAACATCTCACAATGTAAGACGTACGTTTTTCATCTTGCTTGCATAATGCTGTGATGACGTTTTGCAGCTGCGTCAGGACTGTCTTCGACTTGGCGTACATTTCTTTATACCGAACTCCAAGTACAATGGCGAAATAACTTGCCGCTTTTATGGGACGCGTACTTTGGCATGCGCTACAAATTGTCTCGTATTCGAGAGCAAAACGTATTCATCTCACTAGTAAACATTTACTAGCGTATTTTGAATCTCAACATAAAGCATGCACAATATAAATTAGTACCTACTAATTGTCAGTCAAGCGTTTCTTGTGTGATAAATTAACGCACTAAATCGCTTCTGTATATGAAAGATAAGACAGCTAAAAAAATCAACATCGAGGACTGACGAGAAGCAAAAGAATCTTAGAGAGAATATACGAACGAGATATATATATATATGCTTGAGCTTTTACTGAAAGAAAAGACGTTGATTTCAGAGACTCCTATAAATGAATACGATTTTAATGGCGTTCTCCTTCTTGCTTGAAGATGGTCCTGGAAAGACCGAAAGAGAAGACGCTGTTATACATAAAAGCTTCCGCGAAAATGCGAAAGATTATTAAGAATTATACATTAAAGGTACTTTATTGCATCTTTCTGTATTTAATTTAACGAAGTATATATATGAATGCTTCATGTGAACAGAAAATATAATCCATAATGAATCAGATATAATTGTGCTATATCGTTAGAACCTTAATGAAATTGCATAAGGGCTTACATTTTGCAAGCGGAAACGAGATGAAAGAGAGAGCGACGTAGGAAACTTTCTCTCATACAAGGACGAATTAAAAAGTTTCTTGGTGATAGTGGGTTCGGAGATTGGAGACGAGAGACGAGGATCCTTTTTACGTGGAATGAAACTGGGTCTTATATACGGCAGATAGAGAGCGGTTTCGCGAAAAAGTTTTTATTGGGCGTAGTAGCGAGATATGGTACGGTAGTTATCTCTGGCATACGATGTCTTACAAGGGTTACCTTAGCTGCCTGACATGGTGTTCGATATCCTTTTATTTATGAAGTAATCAAAAACTCTGAACTCTGACTTCTACATATCCTAATTCATATGAGACAGGTACAACGCACATGGTAGAACGCACGTACGCGAATATCGAATACCTATAATATAATTCTTTAGATGTATTTTTTCCCAGTAAGAAATTGGTAATACATGTTTAACTGATTGCATTCATCTTTCAATCGCAGTCGTCATTAAGATTGCTTTCAGCAAAATGAGCGGCATAGAGAAAAGAATTACAATACCGAACTCAATTTTTTCTTACAGGCGTCGGCACGTAATACTTCTGCGGAGTTGGAGAGCTTTTGACATGAAGACGCGATGAAAAAAGCGAAAAGAAGAATGCCATTAAAATCGAATTCATTTATAGAAGTCTCTGGAATCAATATCTTTTCTTTCACTAAAAGCTCAGATATCGTAGAAATGGTATTATCTATGTAGACGTAAACACATAGATACAAAAAAAAACATACTCGAGGACTCTGCTATATTAATTTTCGTAAATGTACGAAATTTTAACAAAACATTAAATTATGCTATTCTCGACATCGTATCTAAATTCTAAGACAGGTCAAGTTTGTTGTCAAGCACTAATTAACAGGCCATTTACAGGATAATTACGGTCTTATGATGGAAAATCCGACAAGACAGCACAGATGAAAAAATATTTTAAAGTGAGGAAACTTGCATATCTTGCACGTCAAATAATTAAGTAGAACCATAAAAGATTCATAAGAACAATATGTTTAATATCATGTAAAGCGCTATCAAGATGTATCTACTTCCACACTCATACAAATAATATAACAGGTCTCTTTGGGATATCACGCAATTTCATGATAGTAATATGCATCCAGAATGATTTTCAACCATTTCACCATAATATCTCTGGCAACACGGGACAAAGGATGTCCACGGGCATTGTTTGACCAATTACAAGAATGGAAATGGGACATCTCCCACCGGTAAATGTAACTCCAGTAATGACTTGTGTTTGAAGTACATATTTCGTAAGCAGTAGACCAATTACTCTATGTAATACAAGTATAACCCACAATCACGTCACATATATGTCGCATATAATATATCCTATGCACAAACATGTATACATGAATATGCCAATATATATTTTAATGAGAGAAAACCTCTATCCGTACATGTGTCTTTCTGTTCTATTTTCCTGATTCAATAAAAGAACTTTACATTGGTTTTATTGCATTCACTTTGAACAAGTGTAAATATGCGTGTAATTTAATAAAAAGCGCATAAATAAAAGTATTATAATTACGTAAAGTAACTGTTTTCTTATTTTACTACAATAAGTAAAATCCATGATCTTACAGCACTTCCAACTTTCTCTTGCGCCCTCTTTTTCTTACTTCTCTCAAGGGTACTCGCAATATAAATAATTATGTAAGAACGTCACTACGTAAACTCGGGAACGCTAAGTGAGCTACATTTGCGTCAGACGACTTATATATAACTAAGAGATTATCATTTTCTGGCGTTGTTTTTACTTTAAGAAGGTGTGTACGCTGGTGCGACGTTAGAGCATAATGTTTCGCGTTGCATTATGTCCTGTTAATTTTCGGGGTTAATGCGGTATAACGTAATCCCACTTACTTGCTGCATTTAAGACGCGTGCGTAGCGCAGCACAGAATGAATGTTTTATGTAGAAAGATAGAGAAAGAGATAGATAAATAGATAGATAGATATATAGATAGATAGAGAGAGAGGGGGGGAGAGAGAACTCAACATTCCAATCAAATTAATCTTATATCTACATAATTTCATAATAAAAGCTTCCTAAATATATTCATTTGCTCGTAATTTAATTTCAATTTAGCTTTAATAATATATAATATTTATTTATAAATGCGTTTTGTTATTAATTGTTAAAATTTACATAACGATATTTAATTTAAAGGTTCTAATTGAACGATTTTTTTTTTACTTTCAAGCAAATTAAAATTTTTTCTTATAAATATTGTACATAAAATGCTCTAGTGTATCAAATACTGCAATTGAAATGGAGTAAACAATTATGCATTAGGGAATTATGTAAAGCATTAAATCGGCACAACGCGTGTTTGCAATTTCTGATATAATAATATATGTCTGTTTATTAAATATACATCACCTCGCAAACAAGAGCATGTTAAAATGGAAACTAAAATATTCATTCCGCTATCAAATCGCTGCATGGTAATTTCCTATTTAGATAAACTATTTTTGCGACCCAATATCCTACCGGAAATCTACAGTTGGCCGTCGGCCCGTAATTTTATCACAGTTCTAACACACGGTTCTATACCTAAAACCGACGAGCCCCAGCAAATCCTGGCATTAGCGTCATGGAATAATCTTTTGAGCCATCCAGCACTGCCTAACCAACCGGCTCTAATTTGTCCCGATTTACTGGTTGCATACACGGTCGTTTTTTAATCCCGAACGTAAAACGTACGTGCTAACAGACAAGACACTTCCATTAACTATATAATACCTACTATATTAAAAATAAAAAAAAATTTGTTTTTTTAGATTGTTCAGTTCGCAGTAAAATAACTTTAAAATAATAAGTATTATATATTTTGCATGTAATCACAACCAAATTATACAGTTATTTACTCGTTTTGTTTTATTAAGAAAAAATGCGCTGCTCTTAGAACAAGTAAAATTTTTGTATTTCATATAAAAAAAAACTTGCATTCATTTTTGAACTACAGTTTATGTAAATAACTAGCTTCGCTAGGAAATACCTGAATGCCTGGCGCTTTCAGGCAGGGTTGAAAATTCAGCACGCATTATTCAAATACCGTGCGAGGTAAGGGCACTCAGGCGGACGAAGACGAAGAGGCGATCACGGCAAGTTAAGAGAAATTTGTCGGGAATGAGTCACGAAATAGCTGTCGGCCACAGTTACCGTCGTAATTTTCTTCGCGGCCGTGATAAAGTTTATCGAGCGTAATCCTGAAAGATTCATGAACGACTTGTTCCGCGCTCGCTTGCTTATACGTATTATGTACAAACATGGCTTTCGATATGCGGTCCGAAAGGACACATCGACAACTCGTTATGCTCGCATGCTTATTCAAAAAATATTGCTACAGAGACGTTACTTGTAGGTAAGCTTCGATAATATCGCAGAATTGAATTTTCAAAAATTCTATATTTTTATTTGCGTTACCGTGCCGATCGGTATGGTTTGATTTGATTGTGTAAAAATTTCAAGCATAAAAGTTGACGGGATTGCTTTTGTGAGTAGTTATCTCAGTATACTTCCAGATGTATTTCCAGCGAGAACACACGAATTATTATTCATATGATACACAGAACTGTAACAGTGGTAGCAGCGACCCGTGCATTTCCGTATCCGCACCTGGGTATCTCAGTTTTGTCTGTTTTCGCGTTTCTCACGCGAAACGGAGAAAAAACGATATGTACGAGGGAAAACTGGCAAAACGGAAGGCAAAGAAATTTTATTCGTTCTCGAAGCTACGCCAATCTCGATCGTCGCTTCTCACAAGTGCGCGGCCGCCGTTCCTCGTGAATATATAAATTTCGTGTCTAGTAGAAATTGCACCCCGTCCGCTTCAAGTCCCACCTTCTCGTCTTTCTTGCTTCAGTACTTCGTCCCGAGCGTGACAAAAATGAATAAAGTATACTTTGTGTCATCGCAGACTGCTAGCGTGTTCCAGCATGAGCTGATTAAAATGACACGCCTCGTTAGGCCGTGTCAGGTTTTACTCGCTCTGACCGGTATCTCTCCAGTGGACGAGAGCGAAGCGGCAGAAAGAGAAAAATGTCAAGTTGTGCGTAGTGTATTAAAATTTCGTTACCGTTACTCAGCGCTACTCATTGTCAGACTTTTTAATCATGGCTCATCAGCAAAAAGTAGGGCAGAACAGGGTAAAACAGTTACGTCCTGCAGTATCTAATTTTGTATGCTAGTACGATAAAATTCTAAGATTTAATATACATTCGCAAATGTGTAAAAATATAAAACTGAATTTTCCTAAAATCAAATTTAATTAACGTAATAATCTTAATAGCACAATTCATTAATGATACATTAGTTGAACATTGACGTGCATCACGTGGAATATATTGAGCCAATAAATTGTATTATAGAGAACGATGATCGAATTTTATAAATCAAAAAGTACAGTTAAATGTTAGAAATCACAGTTAAATATCAAACGTCACTAGTAGTAACGTCGGAAGTATGCATATTTTGTTTCAAACTACTGAACTGCGTAATTTGGCAACTTACTAGTCAGGCTAACGTGTCGGTACGTCGGTTGGAATATTAACGACATGTGAAGTAAAACAGTTTACAGTGCCCGGCATGCATATAATTACGACAGCGTCTAGTTTACCGTCGCACTCGTGGGCAACAACGATGAGCAACTAATTAGCAACTTCGCCGGACGGTAGTATCTACGTACAAGTGAGGAAAAGAGGGGGGGGGGGGGGGGG